>NC_056737.1:168645784-168820784 GCF_019279795.1 Protopterus annectens
TGTTTTTGGGATTTAGGTGTTGTGGTATCGGTGTTATGAATTTTGGTCTATAGGTATATATGTTTATATATATATATATATATATATATATATATATATATATATATATATATATATATATATACAGAGACAGAGAGAGGGAGACACCCACAGACACACACACACACACACACGCACACACACACACACACACACACACACACACAGACACACACACCACACCCTTCTCTTTTCATACCTGACACTCCATAAATCTTCATTTGCATAACAAAGCTTACTTGTACATTATGATTTATGCATATTATTTCATCTTATCATCTCAGTAATTACTGTACCTAACTGGCTTATCAAATTTTATTTTACAGTATATCTTTTCCTCCAAGTTCTCTCCTGAAGATGGGCTATTGCTCAGTCAGACATTCCTAATAAACAAATGAATAAATGAATGGATGAATAGATAGATAAATATTCTTATCTAGGATTGTATTATCTATGCCTGTTCCCCATACTTTGAGGAATGGCGGTCTCAGAGTTAGCATAATTAAATAGGAGAGTTACAGGGATCACTATCTCCCATATTAAAAAGGTTGAGAGGAAGCACCACAGCTGAAATGCTTTAAAATGCAACTTAAGTTTGGAAAATTGCTGTCTTTTTGCCAAAATTAGAGTTTGAAGTGTAAAGACTCATTATATTGATTCTTGCACTTCCAGTAAGGAACCAGTATATCACTAAATAGTTTTTAATTATTAAATAAATTATTATATATGCAATAAAATGTTCTTGCAGTTGCTATTACATAGGTGAAAGCAAGAGAAGTTTGGCGGAAAGAATTAAAGAACATGTTAGGGACATAAAAAATAAAAAAATAATTAGCCCTATAGCGGAACATTTTAATACAGTTCACAAAGGTGAATTTGATCATTTACAAGTAACAGTATTGGAACATATTCCTGCATATTTTTTAAATGAAGATTCATTGAAATATTTATTAAGAAAAAAAGAATCAGTTTTTATTATGAAATATAATACTTTACAACCGATTGGATTAAATAAAGAATGTCACTGGCAGAGTTTTATTTGATGTTTGTCTATGCAACTTTATAATGATGTGTATTCTGCTTTAAAAATGTTTAGGGTAGTTAATTGATTAATTAGTTTTAGAATGGTTATAAAATAGCATGCTCAGAGTGAGCATTTTACTCTGTAAAGGCTGATGTGGCCAAGGCGCTAGGAGTTTTATTTGGAAGTTAATATTGTACTGTTTTTTATTGCTTCAACGCTGTGAAATTAAAACAGATTTTTATCTGTGTGCCAGAAGTGCTTATTGGTGAAACAGAAATCGTACTTTTACTTTTGTATTCCAGTGGAATTTTTTGACTTCTATTTGGAGCAGGTGCTGCTGGCTTTTTGGTTGTGGTATTACAATTTTCTTCTTGAGTGGTTACAAAATATCACTAAATAGCTTGTTAATGGGATGGGGGAGACAAAGATTTCTTTGCTGACTTTCTTTGGCTCTCTTTTGGTTAGTGTAAATCCTTGTTGACGAGGGACTTAAAAACTATCATTTAGGATCTCGGTTTACTTCCTAGACAGATAAAGATGATCATGTTAGTATGGACCTATATTTCTTCTCTGAGCTGATCTTCAGTAGTATATGAAGCAGAAACTCTTTGCTGTACACCCATTGTTCAACTTAGTATTGAACTTAGGTTATGCAACACACCCTACCCTTGCTAATACTGGGGCCATTGCACATGCAGTAATACTGCTGCAGAGTGTACTGTTTGTTCAAGTGAGTAGCCAAACTTTATTTATTTTGGTCCATTAAAATTAAAATAAATAAAATAAAAGCTTAAAAATAAAATAAAAACTTTAGAAACTTTTCCTTTTTCTTGTCAAACAGACACTGATGCCTATCTTCCCTTGCCATGCAAACACAGCTGTAGTTATAATGGTTTGCTTCCCAGCCATCCTAGCCGTGGCACTATGTAGCTACCTTACATTTATATATATTATAATCTTGACAGAAGAACTAGATTGTGTATTTCAGTCTTTATTGTTTAAGCTGTTATGTGGTTACAGCAAATATTGCAAATATCATATCATATTATAGAAAATAAAGTCAGTTTAAATTCCATTAGTTTTTACACTATCTTTTAATCCTGTACAATAAATAGTGTGTATAGAGTAAAAATTATTAATATTTTAGAATTTCTTCTTATGAAAACATTCCAATGTTGTATTCTAGCAAAACAAACACAAGTTTTTCATTATCATTTTCCTGCATTTATAAATGGAATTTCTACAGATACATTTTCCCATACATTATATTGATATTTTTTAGCTAAATCTTGCATACTTAAACCATAACCATAGTGAGTCAAAGGGCAGCAGCAGCTAACTTTTCACAAAATGTATGATTGTCCCAAAAACATTGTTGACTTATTGTGATTTTTTATTATATCTGGCAGGCGGTACTGCTTACTTTCTCTGATAGCATCCAAAGATAATCCATATTACAACTTTCTAGTATCTTTAAGAACATCTGTTAACCTTTTGCTCTTATAAGATCCCGCGTTAAGTCATACCATTCTTCCTTCAAATGTCTTCTCAAGCTACATAAGAGCAAATGTAAAATAAGAGCTGCAAAACATGTGGATCACATTCTAATGCCAGATGGACTGGAGCCTGATACTGAAAAGGTTAGATCAGTTGTGTAAATATCAAAGTCAGAAGACAAGTAAGCATTACAAAGGATTCTAGGAAAGCTGCAGTGTCTTTCTAAAGGATGCTACTTAACTACTGAAATATGATGCAGAATTGAAATATAGCGCAAGCAAGCAGATAAACATAAGAAGACATGTTCAAACATTTCTGGCAACCATGCTGTAGATAAGACTCCTTAGTAGGAGAATGATAAATTATTTTGGTAATACTTATCAATAACAAAAGAAAAGTAAAGAATTGTAGAGATGCAATGACACTGACTTATAGCTGTGGGTATTGAAAGACGTAACACAATATATGATCCCCTGGACTAAAGTTATCAGTAAGTGAAGAAATTCAGACTTATTTTTAATTTCAAAGAATAAATAAGTTGTGTCTATAGCTTAGCATTTAAAACCAACAAAAATAATAGCGTCTGATCATCTCAGAAAGTAAATGCTTGAGTGGTTCTGCTAAGCATATTTGGGAATAATAGTGTACAAAGAAAAAATAAAAAATATAACACAGTGACCAGGAATATAGACTAGGCTGGGACAATTACTACAGAGCTGTGCCATATGAAATGTATGCAATAACAAGAACCCAATCAATTGAGCATAGATCTGTGTTTATTTCAGGGAAAGCAGAATATTAATCTACACATATGTGATTCATGGCTCCCCTGAAACAGAAGTCTAATGAGCACAAGAAAAGACACTAGTATATTAAAGTCTATTTCCCTTATACTGTCATATCTTTCTGTGTTCAAAAGTTAGGATTTCGGAAGATTTGTCATCATCATCTTCTTTCCGCTGTTCCTGTTAGGAGTTGCCACAGCGGATCACCTGTTTCCATTTCTTCCTGTCCTCTGCATCTTGCTCTGTCACACCAACCACCTGCATGTCCTCTCATACCACATCAATAAACCTTATCCTAGGCCTTCTTCTTTTCCTGTTACCTGGTAGCTTCATCCTTAGCATCTTTTTCCCAATATACTCAGCATCCCTCCTCAGCACATGTCCAAACCAATGTAATCTTGCCTCTCTGGCTTTGTCTCCAAACCTTCCAACCTGGGCTGACCATCTAATATACTTATTCCTAATCCTGTCCAACCTCGTCACACCCAGTGCAAATCTTAACATCTTAGACTCTGCTACATCCAGCCCAAACTCCTGCCTTTTTGTCAATGCCACTGTCTCCGACCCATATAACATAGCTGGTCTCACTACCCTCTTGTAGACCTTCCCTTTCACTCTTACAGGTACTCTTCTGTCACAGATCACTCCTGACACTCTTCTCCACCCACTCCATCCTGCCTGTACTCTCTTCTTCACCTCTCTTCCACACTCACCGTTACTCTGAACTATTGACCCCAAGTATTTAAACTCATCCACCTTCACCACCTCTATTCCTTGCATCCTCACCATTCCTCTAACCTCCCTCTCATTCACACACATATATTCTTAGTCCTGCTGACCTTCATTCCTCTTCTCTCTAGAGCATATCTCCATCTCTCCAGGGTCTCCTCCACCTGTTCCCTACTCTCACTACAGATCACAATGTCATCTGCAAACATCATAGTCCACTGGGACTCCTGTCTGCTCTCGTCTGTCAACCTGTCCATCACCATTGCAAATAAGAAAGGACTCAGAGCTGATCCTTGATGTAACCCCACCTCCACCTTAAACGCATCCATCACTCCCACCGCAGACCTCACCGCTGTTGCACTACCCTCGTACATATCCTGTACCAATCTTACATACTTCTCTGACACCCCTGACTTCCTCATACAATACCACAACTCCTCTCTAGACACCCTGTCATATGCTTTCTCTATGTCTACAAAAACACAATGCAACTCCTTCTGACATTCTCTTTACTTCTCCATCAACACTCTTAGAGCAAACATCGCATCTGTAGTGTTCTTTCCTGGCATAAAACCATACTGCTGATCACTAATCATCATGCCCCTTCTTAACCTAGCTTCCACTACTCTTTCCCATAACTTCATGCTGTGACTGATCAGTTTAATCCCTCTGTAGTTACTACAGCTCAGCACATCACCCTTATTCTTAAAAATCAGTACCAAAACACTTTTTCTCCATTCCTCAGGCATCTTCTCACTTTCTAAGATTTCATTAAACAATCTGGTTAAAAACTCAACTTCCATTTTACCTAAAAACCTCTGTGCTTCCACTGGTATGTCATCTGGGCCAACAGCCTTTCCATTTTTCATTCTCTTCATAGCTATCCTTACTTCCTCCTTGCTAATCCATTGTACTTCATGATTCACTATACCTACATCATCCAACCTTCTCTCCCTCTCATTCTCTTCATTCATCAACCCTCAAAGTACTCTTTCCATCTCCTCAACACACACTCCTCGCTTGTGAGTATGTTTCCTTCATTATCCTCTATCACCTTTACATGCTGCACATCTTTACTAGCTCAGTCCCTCTGTCTAGACAATCGGTACAGGTCCTTTTTCTCCCTCCTTAGTGTCCAACCATTCATACAACTCTTCATATGCCTTATCCTTAGCCTTCACCACCTCTCTCTTTGCCATGCACCTCATCTCCTTATACTCCTCTCTACTTTCTTCATCTCTCTGACAATCCCACTTCTTCTTTGCCAACCTCTTTGCCTGTATGCTCTCCTGTACTTCCTCATTCCACCACCATGTCTCCTTGTCATCCTTCCTCTGTCCCGATGTGATACCAAGCACCTTTCTAGCAGTCTCCCTTACTAGCTCTGCTGTAGTTGCCCTGCTATTTGGTAACTCTTCACTGCCACCCAGCACCTATCTTAATTCATCCCTGAACTCCACCTCACAATTACCCTTTCAGAAGATTTTAGGAGATTTGTATATGAGCAGTAATCCAGATATAAAATCTCCAGTTCAGATTATCCACAGTCATATGTGAAAAAAGCAGAGTTATTTATATGGTGAAAAATCTCATGCAAATGAGATCCAGTAGTAGTTATAAGGATTGTCTCTTGGACGTTTTGAATACAGAAATACTAAATTGCAGAGCCTCACTTTCTTACAATCTCAATTATTAGTGAACTGGAAGTTAAAAAGATATTCCCCCGGATGCACGAATCCTCCGTGTAAGACTAAATAAGTCTTACTCGGAAACTGCAGTTGACGTCAGCGTGCCATGCATATTCATGAGGGCATGCTGACTCCACTCCAAGTCTAACATGGACCGTGCAGGAAGGTAGGGAGCATGTCTGACTGCCGAGCAGTCCAAAGGTCCACACCCCTGCAAGTGTCTGAATTGTGAAATGTCAACACACATGAGCAAGTCCGCTCAAATGTCTACGTACCCAACAGTACACTCCCTCACATTGTAACCCCCCAGCACAGTTATAAAAAGTAAAACTTTTAATTTTTTTTTCTAATTCCCGATATAGCTGCCCATATTTGCGTGTGTTTGTGCGGGTGTGCCCATTGCTTAGCTGCAGTTAGCAATGTCGACATTGAAAAGCATAATAAGGAGTGTATATGCAAATTAAGCCAAATAGCAATAGCATAGTGGTAGAGCCTTTGCACAAAGAGGAAGCATTCACTGGTTGAGTCCCACCACTCCCCTTTCTATTTTATGTTTTAAATTAGTATATGAAATAATTCCTGACATATATGAATAAAATTTTACTATAAAGCATTGAAATGGCCTATGTATCAGTGAACAAAATATATATTTATAAAGGATCCTGACATATAATTGCCTGTAGTTAAGCAACACTTTACCCAGCACAATATATTTGCCCATAGCTAAATAGCACTTTACCCAGTGCAATCGGTTTGCACGGAGATGCACGCCGCGCCACCCAGCGCACCGTTGGGCAACGAGGAGCAACGTAGAGCAAAGTTGCCTAAACACAGCCACACCCCCTAGCCTGCCTGGACAGTAGTAAAATAAAAAGCAATGACAAGGTTCGAACCCGGGACACTGTACACCATAATCAAAGTACTGAACCACTAAGCCATGACAGCTTAGGATAAAAAGCCACTGTTAACATACATATACTTATAAATGGTAGCTTAACCATTGCTAAGCAGGTCTGCAGTCAGCCAAGAATTTTCAAAAACGGCCAATCACAAAAAAATGCGGGAAATGTGGCATATTTAAGTCCCATAAGTGGGAATACTCACCATAACTGATTGTAGCTCCCATCTGCAGTTAGAATGGCTGGTGCTGGAGAGGGTACACGCTTTCAAGCGCAACACTGGGGCATTGAAGAGTCAAAATACATGATTTGGCTCCTTGTCCACTATCATGAGACAAGACTCCTGCAGGTCCAGTTCCAAGGGATGGAGTACAAGGCAGAGGCTTGGAACCGGTTAGCTCATGATCTCACCAGTGCCACAGGCATTCCTCGGACTGGTGAGCAGGTCCGTCACCACCATACAGACCTGAAGAGACGGAAGCAGGACCTACTGAACCAATGGATACAGGAGGGCCATGGGATGCAAGATGCCCCACTACTGAGTAGTTAGCCATGGAATGCAGTATGTAAGACATGCTAATTTAGTCTATATAATGGATAGGTATGTCTCAATATCCCTTCATTTACTTCACAGCTGCAGGTGTCCATGCTGTGAATCAGCAAGCCTATGCAGATAGGCTGCTAAGACTGCACCACCAGGCAGGTTAGTAATTATTCTGCATGTATTGTTATATAAAATAGGTGAGAGAGCCTGAAAGAAAGTGTTGTAGCCCAATAATACAGCCATAAAATGCCCTGAATAATTCCTCTGCATGTACTGTTATATAAAACAAGTCAGAGAGCCAGAAAAAGAGTGTAGTAACCCATTAAGAAAGGTAAAATAAGTCTGGAATAATATCTCTGCATGTACTGTCATATAAAATAAGTGAGCGAGCCTGAAAAAGAGTGTTGTAACCTATTAATAAAGGTATAATATGTCTTGAATATGTCTTCCATATGCACTGTAATATCAAATAAAAGAGAGAGCCTGTAGAAAAGTGTGTAATGTAATTAATAAAGGTATAATACTTGGAGTGTGTTTGTGTCACATACTTTGAAATGTTGTTGTACCCTTGCATTATACAAATAGTACTGTTGTCATACGTGCTGTCAACCCACAGTTGGGCAGTCCCATATAAAGTGGATGATGGAAGTGCCAGTAGCTGTGAAGCATATATACACTCCTCAACAGTCAGTTAATGGCTGGCATGCATAAGTAAATCTGGCACATGAGTAGCTTGTTAATGTGTTCCCCAGAAATGTGAGTGTGCTACACAAAATGTAGGGTTCTGTAGAAATTTAACTGAAAATGTCACGTGAACACATCCAGATATGTAGATATAGAAATATAAATAAAATAAATAACTATGTAGCAGTAACATCTGCATCTTGGACAGTTAGTATGTCAGATGTAGGTCAGGTATATAATGAACTAGCCAAACCCATTACACAACCTAATGCATGTTGCCAAGTGTAATAATACATGTAGGGGATATACACCTGCAGTCAATAGGAATGTAGTGTAGACTAAAAGTACTTATAAGATGTTAATTGAGGTTTCTTTCTACACCCCACTGTATGTGCATGAACAATGCAATTCCACACCTCAATGGGTATGTCTAATCTCAAAACATTTGTTGGGACATATGTCCTATTGCTCTATAAATATCTGCATTTACTTTGATGCATGTGCCCTGTTCAAACACCACAATCTTGGTGGTCTGTTGCCACCAATCATCCCTGCATTCTGTTGGAATGTCCACTGTTGTTCAATATATGCATGTGTTATGCTTGCTGTTCAACTGGTGGAACCTTGGTGTGTTGGATTAATGGGAATATTACTGCATGCTGTTACAACTAATTTGGAATGCTGTTGTTTATGTTGTAATTAAACACACCTAATCACAGAGCATATGGGAAGGCCAGTCCCAGCGGACCCACCTGTCCCTCCTCAGCTGGAGATTGCACCTGGCACCAGCAGGTCTGGTGCCCAGCCTGGGCTCCCCTCCCTGTTGGTCCTGTGCCACCTTCAGGTGGAAGCGCTGCAGGGGATGGGGCTCACCACCCCCGTGCAAGCATGGGCGGAGAAGGGCCACCTGTCACCCTCCAAAGGGTCCGGGCTGTGGTGCATAGAGAGATCCAGCGTTCAGTCGCTGATCCCCTATGCCAACTTGAGGCAAGAGTGGTGCGACTCACAGGTGAGCCTGCCCCTCCTATGCAGCCCCCAGCACAGCCACCCTCGGGGCTGTGAAGGTGCAGTGGTGACTGCCCATGGGTGGGGATCTCAGTTCCACTGTTACCATCTGTAGGCTCATGGGCTTGCGATTTCCAAACATCTGTCCCCGTCAATTGTGTTCACCCACCCCATGTGTCATATTCCACCCTTGTATGCATCTTGTTTGTCTTGTCTGTTTACCTCCCCAACCTACCTCCCCAAATATACCTACTTCCTCTACCTTACTTTCCACTCTCACCTGAAAAAAAAAAAAAAAAAGGCAATCTGTTCCCACAAAAAAAATACGCCCCATACATAGCTGCCCATTTTGCACATGTCCACTGGACATGTAATCTGATAATTATAATTGGCAGTACAACAGACTTTGTTGTCCTCACCCCTGTCTCAGGGGTGGAAGGTTTCAAATTTCACTCCAAATTTATTGAACATGCACAGCTGTTGCTGGTAAAGAAATGGGCAGCTATGGACCTTCCCTACAACTGTCCTGCACATCTTGAGCTTGTTTCCCTACTGTCTTTCCCTCTTTGTGCCCCCTTTTTCACCACTTTCCTATCTCCCAATTTTCTTTTCTTTCAAAGAAATTAGCGCAGGGGTTAGTGGGATTAAGCACTTTTAAGCAGTAGTTAGTGGGTTTGAGCGAGTGTGCACATGTGTGCGCTTAGCTAAGCATCGCTAAGGATCGCACAAACCCGCCTACAACTGATTAAAAGTGCCTTAGTCAATCTGCATGGCAGGGCCCTTGTTCTGCTGAGTAGCAAAATAAAACACCTCTGTCAGTCTCAAACCCCAGACCCTGGACACACTAGACTACATGAAGTACCACTAGGCCACAGTAGATTTACAACATGCTGGTGCTGTAATAAATATATCATGCATTACAATGAGTGAATGTAAAGGGAAAATAGGAATGTCATAACACAAATCTTGTTCTGTGGATCTTTACCAGCAGTTGTTGTGGAATTGCATGACATGACTGTGAAATGAGAACCAGCCATTCTAGCTGGAAATAATGTTACAGTAGCACTTTACAAACCCCACACAGTATCAGTTAATTGTCAAATTAGAAAAGAAAGTACATACTCCCATGTATCTTGTGTAAGCATGTGGAGGGGTGAGTAAAGTTACACACTGACAAGTGTGTACTAGAAGCAGCAACATTCAGGTCTGAGTACAACATGCAAATCACTGGCTACAACCCTAGCTTCAGAGATAAGAAGTATACCAACCTTCTGACTGATACAACGGTGTCCACAGCAAACAATCATGAGCCCCACTTTGGAAAGCTGAAAGGGCTACGCCTACCTAACCTTGCATTTTATAGCAGTGGGCTGCTATGACAGTGAGTAGTGCAATTACCACACAGCAGGCTGAATGCAATTAGTAAATGGTGGGCACCAATTGGTGCAGAGACCATCACATGCACATGTGCAGATACCTAGAAAAACAGGCTGTACTTGCTGTCTACACATGCAATAATCTAATTGCAGCAAGAGAGAGAGAGATAGAGATAGAGAGTCACAGAGAGACAGAGAGACAGAGAGACAGAGACAGAGGCAGAGACACAGACACAGACAGACAAGAAACACAGAAAAAGAAGGAGCAACAGACAGAGAAAAGAAAAAATAAATAAATAAATACAAAAATATACATTTTCTTAAAAAACAAATGGAACACAGCAATACAAATGAAAGGTATGTAACACATATGTATTTGCTGGCATGTAGTAGATGTTTATGAAGAGTGCTCTACATACTGTGAATCATCCATATGTGGCAGCAGTATGTATCTCTATGTATCTGTACATGTGCATAGGGCAAGGGACATACTGCAACTGGTTTTGAAGGGTGTACATATATATGTTGTTCAAGGTTGTTATGTGCATATTTCTATGTAGGTTGTACTGTGTGGAAAAGAAAATAGCATGCAGTGCTGGTATATGACATGTGGTGGTTAAACGCTGTGGGTATGCTCTGTCAGTTTTGCAGTGTTGTAGTCAGTGAGGCCTGCTAAAGCTATATGGGCTGAGGACACCTTTAATGCAGTCTGCACAATACTGTGCAATATTATTACATCACTGTATATCTCACAACTGTCGCATAAGTGATATTCCTACCATGAATAGTGGACTGTATATGTGCCTATATGTACATCTATATGTACAGCGATGGATGTTTATATGTATGTGTGTATGTATGTGTGTGTATATATATGTATATATATGCACTATATATATGAATATATATATATATATATATATATATATATATATATATATATATATATATCTGTAGAGAGAGAGAGAGAGAGAGACATATATATATATATATATATATATATATATATATATATATATAGATAGATAGATAGATAGAGGGAGAGAGACATGGGGCATAGTTACTGCGACAGGTGCCTGGCGACCAAGGTATGGACTGAAGCTCATTGTTGACACTGCAGTGCCATCCCTTCTTGCCAGAACACTGTACCCATTAACTACCACATAGGTGGTAGTCTACCTAACACCGAAGGTGTGATAAGGGAACATGGGATACAGGTGGACAGTAGCCTCCCCTTTGATAATCACAGTGCCACACTGGTCATGTACTCTGTCTACGTGGTACATGTCATCACAAAAGGTGTGTCATCTAGGGAAATATAGGTCAGTGTTCCCTTCTACTTATCTCACTTAAAACCCTTTGGAGAGTACAATGCCAACTACAGCAACTAGAAAGGCCACAGACATACCTCACAAAGAGTAATACCGGCCTCAAACAGATGCCCTATGCAGACTGACTCACAAAACCACAGCTACACTGTGCTGCATAGCGCCTACCCAGAGGTGACCTCTGCCTAACATACTGAGCTATGTCACACCCATAGCTGTTGGACATCCTCCACGTAAACATATTACAATCCCTCCCAGATACATGGTCTAGGGCCCTACACCTTGTTAGCTTACTAAACAGCACATGCTGGAGGGATAGAGTCCTAACTCAGAGACATGCCATACTCTGGAACAAACCACCTATCAATAGCAAACAAAGCTCCTCATTAGCAGTTGTCATAAATACTCCTGATGATTGTTTGGGAGATAGGAAATACACCCTGGGAATCACCTCTGTGGCTCTGGTTGACAGGGGCAAGTGAAATTAAATTACATGTGTGTCAAAGGCCAGGGTAGCATATGGCTAGGCTGCTGTAGGCCATAGGGACAATAGCGTATTACCTACCCATGACACGAAGCACACACACATGTACTTAGTGCAATAATTGCTATGTGAGGTTGACTGAGTGTGATGGTGAATGTGTTGGTGAATGTGTGCAAGGTCTGTAAAGGTGTGATAGCTTAGTGTGAATTTGTTTCTGTCATGGTAGTTTGTGTACTAGCTGTGATCCCAGCAAAATATGTGTATGCTATTGCTAGGCAGAAAAAGTAGTATGGCATAAGGTGTGACGTAGTCCCTTGTTGTTGACTGTGGTGTCCCATTGTAGGCTAAAGCAATTCATGTATGCTTAGTGAGTGGTACTGCTGGTGAATCCAACTCCCATATGAACTGTAGTACTACCTGAAGCTGTAGGCCTAAACAGTACAGTATGGTGTATGTTCACATTGCTTGGAAACACTGTTTTGTGTCTTCCCTGTAGTCCTCACAGATTACATACCTCAGGCATAAGGTTTTTTAAGTAGCGACACACAGTACTGTATGGTACACAGGTAAAGTTCATCTGTGTTGGCATACATTTGTGTGTTGTATGTATGTCTGATGTGTGTGTAATTATGCCTGTACCATGCCCTCAATCATGTCTGTGTTACAGGGTATATGTGTGTATCTAGCAACATGTATAGTCTAGTGCAGCAGTATGCCACCTATATCAACAACTGTGCACATATGTTAGGCAGGGGTTTGGCATCAAAGACTACTATGGTATACTGGTAATACTGTAAATGTACTTTACATTCATTGCAATGGATGACATCTTCATCCATTAGCTTGATATATACCTCCTGTGGCTAGGTGGTGCATTGTGTCACATACAGTATGCCATGTACTGTTGTATAGTCTTACATACTGGTTTCACTTTGTTGCTGTGCAGAACATGGTTTAATATATAGAATGTGCCAGGCACTGTCAGGCAGTTGTGGGCTGAGCACTGATATGTGGTTTTAAAAGTGTGTATCTACTGACAGCCAATAGGTTGCTATATATGGGATTTCATTGATGCTCTACTTTAGAATGTTAAGTGTGCCACATGACTTGCTCACAATTATTGTTTTAGTTTCTTCCAGGGGCATGTCTCACAATCGCAAACCTGCATATTCCCCTGAAGAGGAGGTAATACTCCTAGATGCCCTACTACAACATCACACCCTGCTGTTCTCCAGAACCAGCCAGGACCAGCATGGGCACACTGCACTGTGGCAAGATGTTGTATACTAGGGAGATACGCATTAACACGACTCGCTATATGCTTTATTGGGAGTTTTCATTTCCACTGCTATATTTGTGGGATGCTGACATCATCAGACTTGCCAAAGAGGTATATACCTCTGTTAATGTGTTTTCCTAGTCTCCAAAAAGGGCACTCATTTCAAAGGAAATCACACACATACACCCCCCCTCCCACACAAACACACACACACACTCAGCAATTGCAGGATTCAAATCCCTACCTAGCTATGTTATGATACTCGAGAGATACGCATTAACACGACACGCTATATGCTTTACTGGGAGTTTTTGTTTCCACTGCTGTATTTGTGGGATGCTGACATCATCAGACTTGGCAAAGAGGAGTTTACCTCTTTTAATGTGTTTTCATAGTCTCTAAAAAAGGGCACTCTTCTCAAAGGAGATCACACGCACTCAGCAATTGCAGGATTTAAACCCCTACCCAACTATGTTATGATATTAGAGAGATATGCATTAACACTACATGCTATATGCTTTACTGGGTGTTTTCATTTCTCCTGCTATATTTGTAGGATGCTGACATCATCAGACTGGACATGGTAATGTGTGTGCACTTTGTTTTATGCAATCCCAGGACTGCACCATGGGGGACAGCAGGTGTTAACAGCTTGAACAGGACTCCACAATTCTTAGCTTGTGTGATCTATCTGTGGACCAGTTGCCAATCCATCATATGACAATACATATTTATGCACAGTTTGTTGATTTTGTGGATACGACATGTGTCTGGGATGTTGGAAAAGGGCTATTCAGTCTATGTGGATGTGTGTAGCTCATTTCAGTGATGTATGTCCTGGGTGGCTGCCTTGCAAACAGTCTATCAGATTTGGGAACCATGATCTGCCCATGACCAAACCAAAGATGGTAGGGTTGCCTGTTTGTCGGCTTCCAATAGCTCTGTTTATGACTTCAATCATGATGGACTCCATGGCCTTCCAGATCAGACTTTACAGGCTTATAAGACTATAGTTCCCATGGTCTGTTGTGCACCAACACTTGTGGAGTGTGCCATATGTTGCTGTAACCCCTTCAACGGTTTCATATCCTGTAGAGAGGGTGAGGCTCAACAGACTGTTCAGGTGCAGGGTCTGTTTGTTCTGCAGTTCACTTTTGACACATATAGGGAAACAATGTAATCCAATTGATGCCATGTTTTCAGCTTTGGAAGGAGCTGTTTACCCATTCTACATGTGATATCTCCTGGTATGATGATAGGGCCTTTTGTCAGTGGGAGGTGGGTATGTATGTATTGGCCTGTCTGACAGGATGTTGGCATTGTCAGTCATTTACAGTTGGCCCTGACTCAGAACATATTTGAGTGTACATTGCTATTTATGACATAGCTGAAGGAAGTGTCATGGTTGTCTGGACTCCTTCACAGATAATCTTTCCAAAACACCAACAAACTTAAGCACTAAACCGCTGTTATACTCTTTTACACATTGAACACCCTACTGATCCTTTTTGATCAGTCAAAAGAGTATTTCATCATAATATCCTGACACGTCCAAAGGTCAGTTTTGTGTGTACTCTCCAGTGCAGCTGGTGAATATGGGACTTTCAGGCAATGTTACAACTGCCTTATGTACACAGACAACCCTCTCCTCCTCCCAACAAACTCAGATATATGTGAGAGATGCAACTATATGGACAAACTGGAGGCTGAGCTCTCTTGACCCATGACTGGCACAGTCTATCAGGAGGAGAAGGTAACCACAAACACCACAAATCCAGTCTCACATAGATCTATAGCAACAGCAAATCAAACACATAAACACACAAAAACATACTCGGAGGCTCTAAATAAAAATCTGCCTAAGCAGCAGAGACCTCCAAAGCAGACACACAAACAACTGCTACCCCACAACAATACCCACATATCACATAGTTCACAAAGTCAGTGTGCCACACAGTCACTGCCCTTAAGGCTAAACCACACACCTAATACACTTGTAATAGGTGACTCTGTTGTCAGACACACTGACGTTCCACTCACCAGGCTGAACAAGGAGAAGGTTACTGTAAGCTGTCTGTCAGGTGCCAGGATCCGCCACATAACACATGCACTCAGGTCACTCCAAAGCAAGTACAAATATGACTCAGTCATTGTACATGCTGATGTGAATGACCCGAGACATTCTTCCCTGTACTACATGAGAATTGACATAGAGGAGCTCTCTGATCATGTAGCCCAGGCCGGTATGACCCTGACCTTGTGTAGCATCTTACCGTCACCAAGAATGATGCCACAGTATAAAGACAAAATGATCAATTTTAACAGTTGGCTAACATATTGGTGTCTTTCAAAGGGGATCCAGTGTCTGTCAGCCTGGGATGACATGCTTGACAAGCCACGTTGCTTCACTAGGGACGGCTTGCACCTGTCACCCCTGGGCTTTCGAATACTGGCTAAGACTCTTGCCACCCCCATAGTGTCTTTTTTAGGCAAGGCTCAAAAGACAAACCCACGTCCATAGATGATACAAGGTAAAAGAAACTAAGGGTAATGCTGCTCAACGCGAGAAGTCTGCACCTCAAAATGCATGCACTCAATGCTCTCTTCAGTATGGAGAATATCGATATCTGTGCATTAACAGAAACCTGGTTCAAGGCTCCTGAAAGCACCGCAGCACTACCAGGTTATAATTCATACCATGCTTTTTGGCCACAAAACGCGGACTGAACCACAAAAGGAGTGGGAGTATCCATATACATCAAAGATACACACACCTTCAGGTTAGTAGCACTGCATGAAGCATCGGAGACCATCCATGTGCAACTAACAGTGGGCAAAACTGCCTTTCAGTTTGTAGACTGCTACAGACCACCCTCACAAACTCAGGGACCCCACTCAGCTTTCCTGAGAACACTGGAGATTATGAAGGCCTCTCCAAACACCATTATATTGGGTGACTTCAACTACCCAAACATTGACTGGGAATACTACTCAAGCCCCAACACCGTCAGCCAACAGTTCCCAGAATTTATAAACTCAAATGCTATGGAACAACTGGTCACCACCCCCACAAGAGGGGAAAACATATTGGACCTGGTCATCACCAACATGGGGAGTCTATGTTCCACACCAGAGGTATACCCCTCATTGGTAAGGTCAGACCATACATTTATCTCACTGGACATCCATATCCCATCCCCACCCCCAGCCAAGGCAATCTCAGTGAAGAACTTCTCAAAAGCAAATGTCACACTTTTCAAAACCGAGGTAGTATCCTTCAAAGCCCCTGGGCCAGTGGAAAATACGGCTCAAACCACAGAATCCTTTACAAACGCATTCTATGGACACCTACAGGAATGCATGGATCATGCTATCCCAAATGAAGCCAAGACTCACTCCTCCAAAGGCAGGGGACCTGTCTGGTGGACCCCAGCCATAAATAAGCTATACAACAAAAGGTGGAGGCTAGTACATGATAAAGCAAAACCCCAAGAAGGGAAGGCATCTCTGATCAGTACTAGCAAGAAACTACGATCAATCATAAAATCATCTAAGGCCAGCTTCGAAAGAATAATTGCACAAGACACTAAAGACATTCACAAGGCCTTCTTTAGTTATGTCAGAAACCTGGGTGGCAACTCCCAGATATGCTCTTAGTTAGTGCATAATGACAAAAAGTACACTAAACCCACAGACATTGCCAACATCCTGGCAGACAGGTTCAGGGCACATTTCTCCCCCCCCATCCCCCCAAAAGAGTAAATGTCCATCCCAACAGAGTGTAGCCTCCCTGACATCACAGATGAACAGGTTAGAGCTGCCCTCTACAAAGCAATAACACAGCATCAATGGGAGCGGACGGTGTCCCGGGCTACATCTTATACGAGCTTCATGAAGAACTTAACCCTCACATAAAGACACTGTTCAGTATCAGACTTACTGCAGGATATGTACCCAAGGAATGGCATACAGCAACAGTGGTCCCACTCCACAAAGGTGGTGCCACAACGGACCCTGGACACTATCACCCTATAAACCTGACTAGCCTGGTCTGTAAAGCTATGGAGCGTATCATCATGGAACTCATAAACAAAGACATCAGGAACCTCCAGACACAGGATCCTACCCAATTTGGCTTTGTTAAGGGCAGATCTTGCCTCTTGAACCTGGTCAACTTCTTTGAAACAGTTACCAGGGCCATAGACATAGGGAAGGTAGTCCAAACAGCCTACCTGGACCTCGCAAAAGCCTTCAACACAATGCCCCACTCGGGCATCATAAATAAGCTCACCAGCTTAGATATCAACACATATGTCACAAGATGGATTGCAAACTGGATCAGGGATAGCACCCACATGGTCGGAATTGCAGGTGCCATGTCAGACTCTACACCAGTTACAAGTGGCATCCCACAAGGCTCAGTCCTGGGACCTCTCTTGTTCAGTATATATTTCTCTGAGGTACAGGCTAACACGGGAGGACTATGACTGACCAAGTTCACAGATGACTGCAAACTGGGTGCCATAATCGACTCTCCGGCTGACACAAGCAACCTCCAAAAGGGTCTCACAGAGATGGTTAACTGGTGCCAGAGCCATGGCCTAAAGCTAAATGCCATAAAATGCATAGTCATCCCCTTTGGGAAAAACAAAGTGCCCACAAATTACCACATAGGTGGTAATCCATTACATACGGAAGAAGTAATTAGGGATTTGGGGACCCAAGTAGATAGTAATCTCTCCTTTGACAATCACGTTGCCAAAGTGGTTAGAAAGACCTACTATATAGCCCACCTTATCACGAAAGGTTTCACATCTAGATCAAGAGAGGTCATTGTGCCCCTCTACTCATCAGGCCCATACTTGAATACAATGCCCCATTTGAGTTGTACCTTACCCAACACCTGCAGCAACTATAATGACCCCAAAAGTACCTCACCAAGTGGATCAAGGGACTCAAACAGATGCCCTATGCAGTTCGGCTAAAGAAACTCCAGCTCTACTCAGTTGCTTACCGCCTACTCAGATGCGATCTGTGCCTGATGTATAAAGCCAAGTCCAACCCAGAATTAATGGTCATTCTCCACTCAGGATATCCAAATCCCTTAGAGCTACACACTCCAGGGACTTAATCCTCAGCACAGAAATAAATAGGACATGCTGGAGGAACAGATTCCTATCCCAGAGGCTCCCCTCACTCTGGAACAAAATCACAGTCCAAGTTAGGCAGAGCCCCTCACTAATCCTCTTCAAGAGGAATCTTGATGAGTGGATGGGAGATTGTACGATTACCCCTGGGATCTATTCTGGGTCTCTGCTAGACAGAGGCACAATAAACTAACCGTAAAAGGGCTACCTTGTGTGACCTACTATTCAAAGGCACAGTCTACTAATTTAAAAGGGTGGCGAAAGCCAAACACACTCTGGCTAGGCTTATAAATGCCCTAGGGCAGATAGCCTAGTATCAACCTATGAACCTATGATAATGTTTGGAGTGCACATTGTTTATTGATGATACTGATTGCAGTTTTTTTATCTTCTTTGCTTTCCCACTTTCTATGAACAACCTAAGTATCTGTAGTACATATTTGATTATGACAGGGTTCCAATATATTATATATGTGTCTGTTGTCATATAACTGTGTGCACAAGGCAGGATTGGTGAACAGTGAGAGGTTCCTGGGTTAACACATGCAACTGCCAAGTATGTTTGGCCCACTGCTGTACTCAGACATGGCCTAAGTGTGTGAGCATGCCCGATTTGGCCTTTCAGAGTTTTGTTGCCTGACATTTGTCTCATTTATTCGTGTGTGAGCATGCCCAGTGTGATCTTTCAGTATGTTGCTGTCTGAAGTCCACTACATTTGTTAACGTGTGTGAACATGCCCAATATTAAAATTTATACTATATGTGTGTTGAAAATCAAGTTATAGTTTTACTGCAGGGCTCACCTTTGTGTCATAACTCGACAGGGATTATGCTGTGCCTGCAGGGTTTCCATGAGACACTTTGCATAGTCTTATCAACATTTCTTCATACAGACTGACCAGTGAAATACTGTCATGGTTTGGTGGTTCAGTACTATGACTATAGTGCGCAGTATCCTGGGTTCGATGCCTGTCAGTGCTTTATATTTTCATACTGGGCAGACCAGACTGCTTAAGGACCAGTAAAGCAAATATGAGCATGTTTACCTGCTTTTGCTCAACTATGCCCAACTTTGACCAAACTTGCCCAAAATTGCTCAACATTAACCAACATTGCTGAATGTTGCCCAGTATTGCTCAACGTTGCCCAACGTTGTGCTAGTTAGTGTGTGCAATTTTGTTTACATATACTAAATTGTGGCAAAAGTTGTTTAGCACTGCTTTATATTGCTTAAAACATGGCAATCATGCTTCAGGTGGTGCTGCAGGGCTGCCTATGTCGGATGCACATAGTACACTCCCTATACATGTTTGAAAACAGGTAGTGTCAAGTTAGGCATCCCTTTTACTATATGTGTGAGTCAGAGAGAGGTATCATTTCCAGGGTTCCTACTGAGCCAGTGTATGTGCTATGCATTGCCTCTTTGCCAAGGCCAAAGCATACTGGGCATGCCTCTTTCTGCCTACTGGGGCAGGCTCAGGTTGTCCCTCCTCCTAGTCATGCTCTGCCTGTGATGGCCTTGGCAATGGTGGGGGGCTGTTTGGCCCGGGCCTATGCTGCTCCTGCTGCAGCTGTTTTCACAGGATCATATTATGTAGCATAGCACATACCATGACAATTTGGGTACATGTAGTTGGTGAGTACTGCAAGGCTCCTCCAGATGTGTCCAGGCACCGGAACTGTGACTTAAGCAGCCCAAACACATGCTCAATTACATTTTGTGTTTGTGCATGTGCCTCATTACGGTGTTCCTGTTCAGGTGTGTGTGCATTTCTGATGGGTGTCATCAGCCATGGCTCCAGTGCATATCCAGCATCCCCCACTAGGTGACCATGAGGGATGTCCCCATTGGCAAATGTCTGGTAAAGCTGTGTCAGATGCCAGATATGGGAATCATGGTAGCTTCCAGGGCACCCAGCACACACATTCAGTATTATGCCCTGGGCATCACACACGACCTGGCAGTTGATGGAGGAGAAGCCCTTGCGGTTAATGTAGGCCCTACTCTGCTCATTGGCTGGTGCTTTGATGCATATGTGCATGCAGTCTATTGCACCCACTACCTCAGGGTATTCTGCTATTTGCTGGAAAAGACGCATATTGCTGGCCAATACCTCATGGGAATTGGGGAAATATACATGATCACCGACATGTGCTGACTTGGCATTCAGGAACTGGTGCAGTACCCTGGATGCTGATGCCTGTGATATCCCCATCATATCACCAGTTGGCCTCTGGAAGGTACCTGTTGCTAGTATTCTTAGGCCAACACATACCTTGGTTTCCACTGGAATGGGTTCCCCTCTGTTGGTTCTGTGTGTGAGGCGTGGCCTGCACAGCTCAAAAATTTGCTGCATGAGGTCTCTGTCCACTCTATAGCGCTCCACTATCTCCAGCTCATGTAGCCCCTGGTAGGTTACCCTGGGCCTGTACACTCTTCTCCATCTCCTCATTGGGGGTTGCTCAGCAGCATTCGCATTGTCACCACCCTCAGCATGTTGTATTTGTCGCCTTATAACAGCAATGGCAGCCCCTAACATTTCTTTGTCTCAGTAAAGCTTTTTAAATTTTCACTTCTCTTAGTTTACTGCAGTGTTGCAGTGTCTCTGATGAAAACATGGTGGAAAGTTGTTTGCAGAGTTTTAAGTGCTGGGCTGGGCTGAGCTAGTGTACTGCCTGTGTAATTGCCTGATTCTGATTGTTTTCACCTGCTAGCTCTGCTAGTTCTCCCTGGTTAACTTCCTACTATTTATTGTGCTTCCTTTCCATTTCTGTTTCCACAGGGGGGCAGTGCCGCACACACAAGCTCAAACACGCACACACCAGCTCACATGCATGCACACATGCTTACACGGCCTGACACTTGCTAATTCCTGCTTAAACGTGCGCACACAGGCGCAGACGCGCTTACACAACTTTAAACAACCTCACACATACTTACTCCGGCTTAAACGTGCACGCACAGGCACACACGTGTGCACACAGTCTTATTCGGATATACAGGTGTGCACCTACGTGCAAACACGTTGCAGGCACTTCAACAAGAAACTTTAGTGTTATCCACGGCATACACCTTCTATTTATTGCCTTTAGCTAGGATACCTGTTGACACACCTCTTCCAGTGATGAGTAACTGACAGCAAACACATACCACTCTGCTCAATGAGCTTACATTCTTTCATATATATATAACCCCCCTCATGATGTCACCTATCTTCTACTCTGTTACTCCCCTTATCCTATTCATACACTCCACTGACTGTGCTCATTTGCTATGTAAACTTGGGATTCACTATCCTTACCCTCATTTGCATGGGATTGCCTAGTAATGCTTGGTTACATCTCTTAGACTGAGCTTCCCCCCTTAGCAACCTCTACTCAGTTGCCATGTTGTCTTCAGCCTGCTATTCACTTGCATTGAAACTTATGATTTGCTATAAAATCCCTATTTGTGGCTTTTAATTTCTGGTTTTCTGGTTTTTAGAGTGCAGCACGTTTGTGAGGTGCTGCGCTATGCTTAAACTTTGGAGAGCAAAGTAAAAAGATTTTTTTTTTTTAAATTTTCCATCGAGGAACATTGCCAATGGCCATATATTTGGCCATTGGCATGCTTCCTTAACTGGATGCAGCCTTTATTTGGAGCTGTCATGGCTCCGTTTTGCTATTTGCAGAACGGTACTCAGTTGTCAGCGGAGTACATTTCTGCAAATAACACTACTCTTACTCGGACAGGTTAGGGTTTCCTGGATCGCAAATTTACCTCATTTGCATGGCTTTCACAAGCAAATGAGGTAATTTGCATAACCTAGCCCTGTCTGTGTAAGAGTCGTTTTAGGAGCTCTGTTGCACGCCCCTGCTGGCTGTTCCTGGATCGCTCAGCAGACATGTTGACTGCATGGAGTCTTACTCTACTCTTAGACTCCGTGCAAGCCTTCGTGAATCCGGCCCATTGAATTACTTCCAATGTAAAAAATTAATACAAACTAAAAGAAAATATCAATAGAGAAAGAAACTGTGATTGAACTGCAGGCGACTATTATAATTTTTTCATAAATTCACTCTTTTGGATGAGTGGACTGAAGTACCAGCATTCTTTTTCAGCTTATGCCTTGTCAATAAAAGGTTATACTATGCAAAAAAAAACATAAACTAAAAGCAAAAAATGTCTGAAGCAATGTAGTGGTAATCATTAAAAAAAGGTATTTGTGCAGAGCCAGGAGGTGCAAAAGGTAGCACACTTACTTTTGGTGCAGAAACCTGTGGGTTCTATTCCCACACCAGGTGGATCAATCACTGACACTGCAATGCAGCATAAGGAGCTGCACTCCTGACTGTGCCAGCTTTCAGATGAGATGTTAAACTGTGGCAGCTCAGGTGGATGTAAAAGATCCTAAGGCATGTATTGAAAAGTGATAGGAATTTCCTTGATGCCCTGGCCAAATTTCACCTAGCAGAATAAATACCACATTGGGTCACCCCTGAAAAAGAGGCTTCTAACCTAGTGGGACTGATCTAATCAACAAAGGATAAATAAATAAATAAATAAATAAATCAATGAATAAACAAATAAATAAAAATAAACATCATGCATCAAATGTTATTCTGTTCCTTATTGGTGTCACTATGGATCTGTGTCCCTAAACCTCAAGCTGGGTAAGAAACTCACAGGTCCTGCTATATAATGAACCAGTATACATGATAAATGTCAATACATTTATCAGTTTAATGCACAAAAAGCATATAGGATTTATTCATTGCCTACTGGATTCTGATAAAATGTATTGACCATCTCATGCATTGCAGCACACCCATAGACACAAGCAGTTAATGGTCTTATTGACATATTTTTGAAGGAAACAGCTGGAATTTTCTCTTTTAAGAGTTTAAGCTGAATGGTGTTTCCACAGAGTTACATACCACAGATAAACTGTGTCTGTGTAAGCAGTATAATTAGTAGCCATGGATACATTAACAAGAAAAATATAAGGGCACATGATTTCCACCCAGCTAGCTTATCTGCTTTTGCAGCCTATTTCTATACTATAGTGAAGGGATAAAGGATGTACAGATTGATGAAGTACAGAAACTAAGATTCTGTGCCGATAAGATTCCCATGACAGTTTACTCCAAAAATATTTCCAATCTGTTGGTGTCATCAGATATTCTCACTGGTAGAAGGAGATAAGTGAAATACTTCTGAATGGAGACCCAGATAGTCATTTGTCCCTTCCAAATTCTTAAAGCCCATATATCATGTAAATAGTTCCCTGCTGAAAAAAATGGCAGTACTCAGGGAGTTTAACTGTTAGATCAAGCAACAGATGATGAATCTGACAGCAGGTGGTTCAAGACTATCCATATATCATCACAATAAAGTATGCTTGACATAGCAATAACTTATCCCCCCAGGCTTTCAAAGTATCATTGAGGCATTAAACTGAATGACACTATATCTAACAATATGACAGAAGTCAAAGAAGCATAATTTCAAAAATGGGTAAGGAACATTAGCAGAAACATCATGTGATCTATGGAACCAGAAAGCAGAAACCTATACAGAATTATTGAATAAGAAGGTTTGCAGTTTCTTTCAATAAGTCGCAGATCCCTTGAATAAGATTATGAAAGACTGATTAAAAGCCAGTGCTAAAATTATAAAACAGTTAAAGTGCTTAAGTGCTTTCATCCATACACTGCTTTAAATGAGCTGACCTGTCAGAACATGGGCTAATTTTTTGGCTAGGCTTATATGGGCCACAGGGCCAAGAGCCTAGTAACTTCTTATCCTAAACAATAAAATGGATTTTGGTGATGCAATCATTGAGTACCAGTGTATTGTGTATTTAAATTCATTTTCATACACAATTCACTCAGTTTTACAAAATGACACAGGCAGAAAGGTATAAAATAATGACCAAGGCCACTGAATGACCAAGGCCACTGAAAGAGACCCAAACATTAATATAAGATGTATAAAAACCAATACAAGCTCCAGTGCCTCAGCCAATAAGGCCTTTCAAGAGTCAAAAAGCATAATACCATCAAACAATTAAATACATCACTGCATTAAAAAATCCACCAATAAAAATAATTCAATTAAATAATTAAAAAAACAATCAAGTAAAATAAAGCAATTATTTTTATTGGTGGATTTTTTAAATACAGCTATATATTGAATTGTTTGTTAATGCTATGCTTTTTGAATCTTGAAAAGCCTTTTTGGCCAAGGCGCTAGAAATTGTATTGGTTTTTGTACATCTTATATTAATGTTTTGGTCTCTTTCACTGGCCTTGGTAGTTATTTTACAATTCACTCAGTTATCTAGCACTTCAGACGTTTACAGGTTTATAGGTAAATACTAGATGATCAGTCTACAGATTATTACAAGCCTAGCCAATAACAAGAGGACAGAATCAAGCCCTGTACCTTATGCCAACCTTGTGTTTGGATGAAAGTGCTTAAATGGTTAATAAAGTAAAGGCAAGATGATGTCCTAGTTCTGTTTTTTTTTTTTTTGTCTTGTTTTGTTTTGCTTTTTTAATTACTTTGAATAACAAGGATTTAAACCTCATCTCTGACATTAACAACACATGCTGGTGTGACAGGTAAGTGTTTAAAAGATTACCTCTTCTCTGGAACAGGCTCCCCATTCATCTGAAGCACAGCTCTTCTGTGATTATTTGAATGCATTTGGACCAAATGGATGGAAAATTGCAAATTCAGCCCTGGCTTTTCACCTGTGTCCCTTATGGATAGGGGCAGCTTGTAGATGTCTTAAGGCATGGACATATACCAAAACCATTCTAGTCCTTGGCCGTTGATAAATGAGAAAATTGAGGCCAGAATGTCTAGGCTTAAAATGGCTCTAGGGCCTTTAGTCCAGTAACCTCCTATGATCCTATGACATATATTTTTTTATTTTGGTTTGATATGAAGTACAAAATAATGCTGTGAAGGAGTACCCTTGAGGACAGATTTATTGTATTCAGTCCTTCTGGATAAAAGAGTTTGTTTATAAAGTAAATGGCTAGGATGTGTAGGTATTTAATGAAAGAAATAGGATAAGAAAGTGCTAGAAAAATCTGGTCATTCCTTATTGTGATGGGGCAATAAGAGCTTCACAGCATAAAAAAAACTATTTTTAATAATAAAGAAGTTCCTCAAAATATTTCAGGGATGGCTGGTAAAAGCAGACATATTTTAAATGCATCCAGTTTCTTGGGATTCTAATCATTTAAGACCATACAAAAATCTATTGCTGTCTGACCCTCACAATAATCATTACTTGTTATTAATAAGGTGGAAAAATTGGATAATCCTAAGAAAGGTAGCTAGTATATTAATCAAAAAGATAGAAATACTTTCTGCTTTCATCAAGAATTACTCTCTCTTCATGATATTACATTAAGTATGTTGGTATTCTCAATGCAGACTTGACATTACAACCTACAGATGTATAAATTAGAAGTGTCAATTATTTCCTGTGTCACTGACATTTCTTCTTTCTATCCCATAAATCTTAGAAGGGGCTTTATTGTGAAGTTCTCTGCTGGAACTCAAACCACATTTCTTACAATATACACTTGATTATTTAGTAAAACAAAAATGTAATTGTTTCAAGCAGGGTTATGCATCACCAAAAGCTGAGTTTAGAATCCCAAAATCTACATTATCCAACCTTATCTCATTCACTCTGATTCATTTAAGTCATGGATAGTGCAAGTCAATGTAACACTGCTATATAGCAATGCAAAGATTGAAATAGTTATATATAGTTACCTTATATCACAAATCAGATGAATCACTATAATATTTACAGGAAGGAAAAATATAACTATCTCTCTTGGTGTTCTTTCTTATATCATCCTTAACTTACATGTGGCTGCACAAATGGAGTGAAAGTGGGAAATGAAAGGCAAAGCTTTAAAACTGAGTTCACAAAGCTGGACCTTTTTACACTTTAAAATCGTGGGCTGCAGATGGATCACAGGAAAGGAAAATATTAACAGTTTAAACACTGCCTAAAAAGAGAGAGGGACTGAAACAGTGGAAGACTGTCCAGTTCAGACAAACACAGTTTATGGAGAGGCTTGTGCAAGATTAAAAAGTGGGGTGATATCTAATGCAACACCTGACAGCTCAGGTTTAGCCTCTTCTATGATACTTGGACTTCTCTGAGTGACAAATAATTAACAGGAAAGACTCATCATTAAGATATAACTAGGAAGATGAACATGTTGTAATAAGCCACAGGGTGACTAAGCTCAAATGTATCTGTCTGGAAGCATTGTCAAAAAGGAGTGTAACACATGGCTGAGTAATTTATTTTGTATTATAACTTTAGAGTGATACAAATGTGTTTATGTAACATTGTCAGAACTGAAATGTATGAACATAGTGCAGAGAAAAAAAAAAACTGGTGTGATGCAAATCTTGGTGCGCAATTCTGAACTGCAGAGCAGCTGAATTATAAGTTAGCCTTGTTTAAATATATTTTTACCTGCCATTGCCATGTATGATGCCGCTGCACTGGCCCAGTAATCAAGGAGCCTCAATCCTCACCACTGGCAATAGTGAGGGACATACAAAATGTGAGGATGACAATTTCCCTTAAGAAAACACAGAGATCACAGTCAGTCTGGGGCTGGTTTCTCCCTCTTTCTCCAGATCCCCAGTAAGACTACCCACTGGCACAGCTATAGGGTTAAGATCTCAGTTGAAGGGTGAAGCCAAGACCTCCAGCACCCTCTCTGTCCAACAAATGCTTCATGTCCATGCCCAAGTCGCTGGCACACACACACACTTTGAGATTTGATTTATATACAAACACACACGCACACACACACGCACCTGGGGAAGGCCAGCACAGGTTTACTAGTTATGCCCCCTTCTGTCCAGACTATAAGGTAGTTATCATTGCCACCAACTCCTACTTATCAGCTACTATAAGGCCCTTACAAAGGGTGACCAATCCTGCTATGTAATGTTACTGTTATCTAAATGGTAATTGTGACCAAGACTTGCAAGGCTATTTAGGAGTGCCATGTACAGTGTCAATGAATACATATGCAAGTACTCTCACAAATATCAGCCTCAAAGATAGGTTACAAGACAATACTCAAAAAATAAACACAGTTACTTCAGAGTTCAAAATCACAAGAAATATTTTAAAACAGCATTACAGGACAGTCTCAAATAAATACAGAAAACATCTAAGCTAATCTTTACTATAGTTCTATCTATATCTAAGAGAGATACTTTGCCCTATATCTTACTTACAAACAACAACCAGACAGAAGTGCTGAGAGTCTGTTTCTAGGTCCAAGACAAGATACAAAATGCCTAGTCTCTCTCGCTCTCTTTCTCTGTGAGAGTTCTTATATTAATATCACATATTACTGCTGGGTTAGCCTGGATGACATCACTCTTTGTCACCTGACTTCAGTTCCCAGGCTAAAACAGAAACTAATATAATTTTAACATCTCTTTGTGAGAAATACATCTTTCTCACATATTTGCTCTGAACTGGAAGTCGTAAAACAATAAAACACTTTACATTTTAAACCTAGTAATTACTTTTCTTTTCAGACAATAGAAATACTTCTAGCTCTAGATATTGCGTCTTCTTGCTACATTGAAACTAACTTTTATACCACATCATAAAGCACTTAATTTCAACTTATTTTCTTGAATTTTGTAAGTTAATCTTTTATGTTCCAGCAGGGTATGTTGTGGTTACATTCTTGAAGTTTAGTACATAACATGCAGTTCTGTATAAATCATATCAATATTCACAAATGGCATAAACTTATTTACAAAATTCCAGATAGCTGGGCTGGCAGTGTCACACCATGTCACTCTTAATTGGCATAGTCTTTACAGCTAAGCATATGTTTTCTTTTTTTTTTTCTTAATTGAAAACAATTGCTAAACTAAACAATTCAAATTGGTTCTAATTAATTAACACCACTCAGTTGCACATATTTTAATGTTTTCAATTCTTAAATGCTCCTTTACTCTTGAAGTAATCTCTGGTGTTTGTCTCAGGCCTGAGAAGAATAATAAAACATTTAGGAGTAAATATACAAACCAGCAGACCGGCATCTGAGGACACAATGGCAAACACTTCCACAGCTACTGTGTACTTCCCCTGAGTGCTCAGGTAGGCTGGAATGAATGACATCCACACAGTGACAAAAACCAACATACTGAATGTGATGTATTTAGCTTCATTAAAGTTGTCTGGGAGTTTCCTGGATAGAAATGCTACTACAAGGCTCACAGTAGCTAACAGACCTATATAAGACAACATACACCAAAATGCTGTGGGTGAACCTTCATTGCATTCTATAATGATCTTCCCTATTAGAGCCACTGTGTTTTCATGCTGGAATGGAGGGCAGATGATTAACCAGTTAGCACATATTATAACTTGGGCAAGTGTACAGACTGCAACTAAAGTTTTTGGTAGCCCAGGTCCAATGTACTTTCTTAGATTGCTGTTCGGATTGCTAGCATTGAAGGCAATGACCACTACAACAGTTTTAGCTAAAATGCAAGAGACAGATAGTGTAAAAATGATGCCAAAAGCAACTTGGCGCAACATGCAGGTCAGGTCAGTGGGTTGGCCAATGAAGATCAATGAACAGAGGAAGCACAGTACAAGGCTTATCAGGAGGATATAGCTGAGTTCACGGTTGTTTGCTTTGACAACAGGAGTGTTATGGGACTTCACAAAGATAGCAAGTATTGAAATAGCAGACAATGCCATAAATGTGGATACTGCAGCTAAAATGTCTCCAAGTAGCTCTTCATAAGAAAGGAATTCACGCTGTTTCTTAATGCACTTGTCTTGCCTTTCATTAGACCATTCATCACTGAGACATTTCAAACAGTCAAGAGAATCTAGAAAAAAGTGAGTTCATATCAGGTTTACCACATGATTTTTATAATATGACAGCAGTAACATATAATTTCATCAAAAAAGTATATATATATATTGACAGGAGAAGACAAGATTTGTGAGCAAGGATCACATAAATGATGCATTTCTTTTTGTTTGACTTTATATATTTTAATTTGGTCCCATCCTCAGACACCCTGTCTCAATAGTCTCCAGCCCTAAATTAAGTTTTATTTAGAAAACACAGACATTCAATCAATAGAATGAAATGTACGGCATAGAGTTTAATAAACTCATATTGTTCCTTCTTTAATTTGCTTTGTGATTTAGTTGTAGCAATATGTACAGTTGTTACTCTCTCACTAGAGATGAAAGAGGTTTACAAAAAGTATATAATACTTCACATTTAAGCATACCAAGTTTAGAATATCTTTGCTTTTAGCTAGCACTCAGCTGCTTGAGACATACCAGGATGACTTAAACTATAAAATAACAGAGCTATTGGTGCTTTTTGGATTTGTTATACTGAATAAATGAAGTAGATTAAAATGCCAATCAGAATATACTTCACTCACTTTTCTTGAGCCAATTCAGTCAAAATGCTTCAAACATTTAACAAAGATTTTAGGATGTCTGTATACTGCTACTAGAAAGACTATAGAGGGAATTCAATAAAGCCTACACAGAGTAATTTCTGTGTAGGCATAGTGGCATGGTGCTTACATGGAAGTAAGCAGCTGTGTGATCCAGTAAACAGAGCTGAGGGGCATGCATGAGCATGCCAATACAGAAGTGTCTGTGGCATGCAAATCACATCATAAGCAGGTGACTTGCATGCAAATGAGGGTGTTGAGTGATCCAGCAAACAGATAGGCAGTTGTGCAGATCCCATGTTAGTGTCCGAAGTGTACATGGAAAATGTCCATGCCCATGAAATTAAAAAGTGAACAGGGTCTGTAAAAGCCCAGTTAGGTCAGAAATAGCAAAGCAAACACAGATATGTGCAAACCTATGTCTGTGTGTTGAAAAAGTAATGGAAAACAATTTAAAATATATATGTTTAATACCCATATTATGTTTGCATGGCATGTAGCAGTGCGCAAACATGCAGTTATGCAAAAAAATATTTAAAAGTGTAAAAATAAAATAAAGAAAATATGTGACAATAATGCATTATAGGGCCTTGCATGGATTATGTGCAATGATAGATGTCTGTGGTTGCTAAGAAGACAGGTCCTGGAATAGTGTAGTATCCAGTTTGTAAGTACAAGGATTTGTAAGTACAAGGAAGGCTGTCAAACAAAGACAAAAAAAAGAAATTGCCTGAGAAAGCAAATCATATATAAATTACTGATGACCCCTGTTCCACCTAAACTGAGTAATTTCATCCCCTCATTGATGTAATTGGCAGGTGGAATGCATCATAGTTAGCTAAATGCATAGGTTGCATCTACAGCAGTGCACTATAAAGTATGCATACACCCTACAATCTGATTTTTCCCCATACTCTGCACCATTGTAGTACAGACTTGGAAATTTTAACTGAGAGAATACTAGGGGCCACTGCAGGTCTGCTACATCTGTTTATGCTAGATGCTGAGGTCAGTGCTAATGCTGATGCTGACAATAGGCCTAGTCTGAAAAGGCAAAGAGTGTTCAGTCCCAGGATAACCTTCCAGGAGCTACATGAGCTCGAGATTGTAAAGTGCTACAGGGTGGACAGGGACATACTACAAGAACTCACCAAGCTCTGCCTCCCTCATCTCAGACCCAGAGCCAACAGAGGGGAAACCATCCCAGTGGAAACAAAGGTATGTGTAGCCCTCGGGATACTACTGCTCAAAGATCAAATGGGGACATGATGGAGGTCTCACAGGCATCAGCATACAGGGTATTCCACCAGTTCCTGGATGCCATGCAAACACATGTCAGTGAGCACATTTATTTACCCTGCAATCCTAAGGAGGTGGCCGGCAGTATGCATCTCTTCTACCATGTAGCACACTACCCTGAGGTTCTGGGTGCCATAGACTGCACTCATGTCCACATCAAAGCATCACCTGGTGAGGAGGGTAGATTTTACATCAACCACAAAGGTTATCACTCCATCAACTACCAGGTCGTGTGCAATGCCAATGGTATTATCATGAATGTGAGCGCTGGCAGCCCTGGCAGTTATCACAACTCCCATATCTGGCATGCATCACAACTGTACCAGATGTTTGCCAGGGGGGCATCCCATATGGCCATCTACTGGGGGATGCTGGTTACTCACTGGAACCATGGATGATGACACTCATCAGAAATGTACACGCACCTATCAAAGAACACAATAATGAGGCACACGCACAAACTAGGAACATCACAGACTGTGTGTTTGGGCTGCTGAAGTCATGGTTCCGGTGCCTTGATATATCTGGTGGAGCCCTTCAATACTCTCCAACCGTATGTGCACACATGTTCACCGTGTGTGCCATGCTAGACAATATGATCCTGCAGAAACAGCTGTGGCAGGGTCATCAAAGGGAAAGGACACACAGCTCTCCACCTTTGCCAAGGTCCCCACAGCCACAGCAGGACTTGGAGGAAGGAACACCCTGAGTCTGTCCCCATAGGCAGACATAATCATGCCCCGTATGCCCTGGCCTTGGTTAAGAGGCAACATATACCACATGCACTGACATCCTAAGGATAAACACCTCACTCTGACTCACATACATAATAAAAAAGATGCCAACCACACCACACAACCTGTACCTTACCATGTATTGGCACTGCATTGCGTTCATCCAACAAAGTCAGCTCTGAAGCACTGTTCTCTCACTTGCTGTAGGCACAAGGTAAGTCACTCTTCTTTGCAGCAAATTTATGGGGTACTAAACTATGACAGCATATGTATGGACCTGCTGCATGTATGCAAGGGAATAGAGTGGGCTACCAGGATAGCTGCAGACAACTGGCAGCTATGTGGGACAACAGGAACTCTGCCCTGTATTGGCTGCCCCATAATATACAGTAGGCCCCAAGCCAGCAAAACCCACTGCACTATGTGAGGGAATTACAAACAGTGGGGTATAAGGACAGAAGCTTGACTGTCAATGCTAGAGTCCCCTATACCCAGCACACCTGTGTTCCCATACAACTGCAGTAACATTATGTTTGCAAGGTAATACCAGCAGACCACACAATCCCAGGGGTGTCCTAATCAACTTAGTGACATGTTCCATTTTCGCAATATGCAGGGGTCAATGTGCTATATGTGTTTGATAGTGTCAGGAATTAAACTGCTCTGTCTGGTGGCTGTTATGGCTTAGTGAACTAAGTACATTACTATAGTCAATGGTGTTCATGGTTCGAGACTGGCTGTGCCTACTATTTTGCATGTGAGCTACACCTATGGTAGGAGTTATACAGACTGTCCATATGTCACTATTTGTTACTGCAAGAAAGCTGGATAAAACCAGAGACAATAGAGGAACAGGGGGGCACAGATATGGACAGTACACAGCTCTGAGTATCCCAGACAATGACTAGTAGAACGGTAGCTTGCAACACTTTAGAGTAGCACCAGGATGTAAAGGCCATCACATAGCTGTGTCAGTACTTACAACAAGTCAGTGGGCACCATGATACCCCTCAAATGTACAGAGTGTCCCAGAATGTCCACATTTTTACCTCATATTTATGGTAAATTTTTACATAACATTGCAGTTTTCTGGTAAACTAGGGGCAATTCAATAAAGGTTGACATGAGAAAATAATGACAGACAGTTGAGATGCAGACTTCATACCCATTAACTGCCTATGGGGAAAGTATGTTGCTTTACTCAGACACACTATGCTTTAGCAAGCTGTTTGTAGAGGATCTGGTCAAAAAAGGATTATTTCACTCTACCAGGTATGTAATACATGTGCCCATATAATGGGATGCAGGTAGGAGGATGGAGGTATGGGGTAAAGTGATTACAGCAGTAAGACTGTATTACATTTATTGCAATGACATGTTGGTGATACTCTGCTGTCCAACAGCTACAGGCTTGCCTCTCTAGCATCACTGCTTTGAATCAAATCACAGCTCTGCCCCTGTTACTCTCTCCTACAATGGTTGGCTCCTGTAGGAAAGCTAGCGGATTATGAGTTAGACATATTGACAGTAAGTAAAGGTGTACACAGCTGTAATATCACACAATGTACTGCAATTCACCTCCTCTCAGTCTGCCAATGTCACACAGAAATAGTTCAGACATTGTAAAGGTGTCCCTGACTGTCCCTGATGTACTCTGGCTAGGTCACTGTTTTATTGAAATTCGCACCTCATTGTTTGAGAGCTATGGCTAACATACCTGTCAACCCCTTACAGCAGGAATTCATGTCATATCCATTATTGGTTGGGGACATAGGCCCAAACTCAGTCACAGAGTGTATATATTGGCCATACAAAGTAAGACTATGAATAGACTAATGGAGATTACTGTAGCATAAGCATTTTCTGAGGAGTCTGGTGTGTGACAGCCAGATTCTCTGTATTCTGACAACAATCATCAATGACTGGCCAACCGTTTGTGAGACATCCACATGTTTGTGCCAAAAGGACCACATCTATGAGGCACATGTCCACATTCTGCAAACATCTGTGTAGTGGAGATGTATGATGCCTACAGGGAAGATATACTACAGCAGGTTTGCATTCCTGTCTGTCGTTGTGGCACACTGGTGTTTTTGGACTGTAATAGCACAGTGGCTGTATGACATAGTAGTGGGGCTTTGCCCATAGGGGAAACACCACAGTAGACTGCAGTGATGGGTGTGGAGACATACAGCAGACTCTGTCATGGCACACAGGACATAACTGTTATTGCTACTATCTTGGTGACAGCCACACGTGTGCTGTGTTAATAGACTTTGAGGGGTTACATGTGAGGGAGCGGTGGATAGTGCAGCCCATTTTGGCTGTACAGGGTCTGCACATAGTGGATGTCCACGTATCTGGTCCTGTGATGTGTTCCCCTCCTGTTGTCTTTCAGGAACAATGTCTTAGGCCCCCACCATTTACAGCCACAGAAAATAATGTTATCCTGGATGGCCTCAGACTGCATCACCACATTTTGCTGTCCAGTAGTCACCAAAATAGTGACCAGCATGCAGGACTGTGGGATGACCTCATCACAGCAGCGAACCAAATCGCCCAACAGGACAGGACCTACGAGCAGGTCCAACACTGGGCCAGAGATATGGTCAGTGCTGCATGGCAATGGGTAGCTGCTTTGGCCAGGGACCATGCTGCCACCAGTGGAGGGCCTGCAATAGTACAACCACTCTCGGTCACAGAGGAATTCCTTGCAAATCAGGGATCAGCCACCAGCTCTGAGCCACCCATCACCCCATACATTCTGGAGGTGGGTGCCACATCACCCACATCAGAGGAGTGTCCAGGTAAGCTTACTGTGTTCATCAGTGTAATACTATATGAGTCATTGTGGCAGGTTTTGCATACCAGTACACAGGTGTCAGGTCTATCTGCATTGGGGGGGGGGTTCTTTTAACACACAGTTGTGCACACATACACAGAATGTCAGCAATGTAGGCAGTAACACATTACCTACCATACATGTGGATATATGCACATATTACCTTGTAACAATACAACATGTGGTATTGCTGACAATAACTCTACCTCACATTTTCATAGGTATGTTAGGTGTGGACAGAGTCCGAGATCCTGTACCTGGTAAGTGTGATACTGTTGTTTGACAGATTGTATATACCCTAAGAATGTTAAGGGCTGCCATGTTGTTCTAGGCACAACTGTTATGCTTAGCCAAAGTAGAATAGTTGTATGTTCCATTTTGGAGAAATTAACTGAAGTGCATAGAATGGGTAATCACAGCTGTGTATTTGCAGGAACATTAACACACTTGCACTTATTGTTAAGAAGGACTATGCAGCCTGATATACAGGAGGCAATCACTCCAAGATGCCTGTTCACACACAATAGGGAGATGGTACATACCTGAGGCACTGATACTACAACTGGCATATTATGCTCAAGAAAGGTGCATTGCTTTTTTAGGTGTAGGTCTATCAGATATACTGTCATATTGCATACCCCACAGGTGTATTGTGCAGGCAATGTTAACTGGATGTAGTTGCAGTGCATGTTATAAAGGGTCTGTCTTGTCTGTGTATGTTGTTGTATGCTTGTGTACTGTGCATAGCATCAAAAATAAGATGTGGGATGTGTAATGCAGTTGTGGCTCCTTATCTATATGTGTCTGTGTGGATTACCATACATAATAGTGCAGATAGTAATGCACTAATTTTGTCTTTCTCCTCACAGGTGACTGTGGGGGTTGGTATCTGTCCCCCTCACAACCTCATGTCAGTGTCTCATCAGACTCTGATGATGATTGCGGCCAAGGTGAAGCACAGGTGGGGTTGTTGTTGGGGGTGGCTGAATCTGTCCCAGGATTTGGCATCCTACTTCCTCTCCCATTGTCTCTTCACACAGTCAGTATGCCCACACATACCCAGTCCCCTGAGGCCACAGATATCGGAGAGTCAGGGGGTGGTGACATTGAACAGGACAGTATGGCAACTATGGTATCAGTGAGTGTAGACACAGGCCATAGCCAGGCAGCTGGCAAGGTCCCACACAGGCAGATTGAGAGAGGTGCTCGAAAGAGGACTGCTGCCCATCTACCACCTGTCACAGGCTTCATATCATGGGTCACTTGCCTCATGTTTCAGTCCATCATGGAGGCACAGGCACTTTCCAAATGCAACACCAGATGGATGCTCCAAATTATGGATGTAGCACAGTCTGACATCCGTGACTACCTCCAACACATTGATGATGCCTTACATCATTTCACTGATGTAGTGGACAGACAGTGAGCTGAGACAGTGTCAGTCTTTCACCAGTCATTGTCTGTACTGGAAGATCTGGTTGGAGTAGGGCATCAGACATGTGGACATAGGTCAGCAACACCATCTCCTGAGACACCATGTGGCCATGCACACTCATGCTGCCATATTGGCAATACCTCCAGTACTACAGATGGAAGATGTCCACACAATGTGGCAGGCCATGGGCATATGGTCCTGGGTGGTTCTGTGGGGGACACGGACCCAGCAAACAGCAGTCACCATCAGCTACTAGCCCCACATCTGACCCTGTGCATGTTGGCACTATTGCCACTCCTGGCAGAGCCAATTCCCATGTTCATGGCCAGAGACAGTGAACTGCCCACTCTGCCATGTATGGTCTACAGTTTATTATTTATTTATTTTTTTTATTTTACATTTGTTGACTGGGTTAGTCTAGCTGGATACATGTCCATTTTCAGTAGAGGCCTGGGGAGAAAAGCTCTACTACTAAATTATACATATTAACAAATATGCAAAGTTTATACATACAAAACAAGTCAATCAATTACATGAATCTGAGGAAACCCTTTTACATCAGAGTTTGGTACAAAGAGTGAGAGAGACGTGCATAGTTAAGAATCAAAAAACAGTAACTGTTATATCATTTATTTGTGGACTCAAGTAAGAGCAAATCACTGATCCTCAAAATAGCAATATTTTTTTTCTTAAGCTATCTGTATCAATAAAAAAGTCTAACCAGATGAGAAGAATGGTATAAAAGTAAGATTTATACTGCTATAACAGTGGCAAAACATGTCAGTCAGGATTCATGCATGGGCATAGCCATTGGGAATTTGGGTAGGTTTTTTGTTGCTTCTTGAAAAGGGGAGTTGATACCAGTAATGTAAGTTCACTTGGAAGCTTATTCCAAGTAAGACCAACCGTGTTAGTAAACAGGCCGTCACCAGACTTATTGTGAGATTTAAGGGAGGATACTAGGAGTTTATTAGCTGAGCAAAGAGTCATGGGGTTTTTTATAAGGAGTAATATGGTTACAGAGTATGGGAGTATTCATGGGGTGATAAAAGATCTTGTGGGTGATTGTAAGTTGTTGGAGCAACAGCTGGTTTTGTAATTCCAGCCAACCTAGTTGTTTAAAATTTATGCAATGGTGGGTACGAAATGGAGATCCTGTGGCAAATTTAGCAATGTTATTGTATGAGGTTGCCAGTTTATTAAAACTGGATTTTAACAGATTGGTAAAAATAGGAGGGGCATAGAGAAGGGTAGAGATGAAGTGAGTTTGTGCTATGGTAGTCCTAGTGGAAGGTGTAAGGAAGGGTTTGAGCCAGTAGAGACAGCTGAGTTTTCCATTTACTGATTTAATGGTCAAGTTAATGTGAGAATTGAAATTAAGATTGTGATCAATTGTAACACCTAGGAGTTTGGTGGTTGTGTCAGGTGATATTATTGTGCCATTGTTAGATACAATTGTGAAGTTTATGGGAGAGGACTTTTGTGTAGGTGTGAACAGTAAAAGTTTAGTTTTTTTGGGGTTAAGGAGGAGGCAGTATTGATGGAACCAGTTTTCAGCTAATGTAAATACTTTTTGGGAACTAGACTGGAGCTCAGCAAAAGAAGCCATGGCACAGATAAGTGTCGAGTCATCAGCATATTGAATACAGGCAGTTTTTGAAAGGGATGTTTTTAGATCGTTAATAAAAAGAGAGAAGAGGAGGGGTCCCAGAATAGAGCCTTGTGGGACTCCAGTGGTAATGGGTAACTGAGAGGATAAGTGATTATCCCAGAGAACTTCTTGCTGTCTATTTTCTAGATAGGAATTGAACCACTGGACAGCCTGAGTGTCTAAGGAAAGAGATTTAAGAATGTTTAACATGAGTTGATGATTAACCATGTCAAAGGCCATGGAGAGGTCTAAGATGATGGCTGAGGAAAGTAAGTTGTTATTACGATTTTTATTAATACAGTCAGTGAAGGATAAAAGTGCAGTTGTAGTCTAAAACCATGTTGGCAGTCAACTAGTAGGTTATTTTGGAGAAGATGATCAAGTCATTGCTGATGAATGCATCTTTCCATGATTTTTGCTAAAGGAGAAAGTAGGGCTATGGGACGGAAGTTTGAGAGTTCATTTGAGTTACCCCCTTATGTAAAGGGATGATATGAGAGACTTTCCATAGAGATGGGATGATACCTTCTGTTATGGTTCTATTTATTAACATGGAAACAGGGTAGGCAAGTACTCCAGCTGCTATTTGCAGATACTCAGCTGGTAGGTAGTCAGCTGATGGAGTACAAGGTTTGAGTTTCAGAAGTAAGGCATGGATGAGAGATTTTGAGACTGGCTGCAGTTTTAAACCGGGGGGTTATTGATTTAGGGATTGAAGTTCAGGGTTGCTAGCAGGAGATAAGGTTTTAGGTAGTGAATAGACGGTTTCAGAAAATAATTTATTAAAAGTGTCAGCAATTTGGTTGGGAGAACTTTGAGTCAAATTAGAAGGAGTAGGAGTTTTAGAATTACCTGGATGAAGTAGTTTATTAATACCTGACCAGAACTTGTGGATTTTGATGTTGAGCTTGTTGAAATTTCAGGTAGTAGTTCTTTTTGTCTAAGAGTATTAATTTCTTTGTAGCATTTCTAAGTTGCCTAAAGTTTAGGTGATCAATTGGGTTTTTAGTATTTCTCCATTTAGACCATATTTTATTTCTTTGTAGCATTTTTTGCCTGGTCTCTTTGGTCAGCCAAGGAGAAATTTTGTCTCTAGCTCTGATTGTATGAGAGGCGGCATGAGAGTCTAGAATTTGCAAGAATTTGTTATTGAAGTATGATACTGCCTCATCAAGAGGTAGGTATTTTAAGGGAGTCCAATTGCAAGCTTTGAGCTTTGATTGGAAGCTAGCTAGGTTTAGGTTTTTCTTATTCCTGGTAGTTCTGATAATTATTGGGTTAGGATAGAGGTCTTATGTCTAGTAATATAAGTAAGGGAGTGGTCGCTAATATCATCAGGACGTAAGCCTGTTTTATATGACAGGGGATTACTATTAACTAATATCCAATCAAGGGTACTCTGTTTGTTACTAGGTTTATGAATTCTAGTACGGGAGATGATGATTTGATGGAAGCCATAAAGGTTTATGTGAGAAGTTGGTTTGGGAGAAGTACAGCAATTCCAATCCATATTGAAATCACCTAGGAGTATAGTTTCCTGTGGGAACAATGAGGAAAGCCAGCTAAGGGTATTTTCAAGGGTATTGATGTTATTTCCAGGGGGAATATAAGAGCAAATAATGTATAAGGATTTATTAGTATTAAGCTGGAGCTTAGAGATCAAGATTTCAGCATTGCTTGGTGAGGGAGGTTGACTATCTAGTAGGGTAACCTGTAATTCAGATTTGTAGAGTATTGCAACTCCACCACCATTTTTTGTTCAGACAATCAAGTCTGAGGATGTTGAAGCCAGGAGGAATTATATCATTGTCCTTAGTTCCTGGTTTGAACCAGGCTTCAGTTAGACATATGAGTTCAAAGGAATGTATATCTATCAGGGCATGTAGTTGGGTAATTTTATTATTGCGCTGTGAATATTGTAATATAGGTGAGCTATAAGAAGAGAGGTGGGTGTATTAGTTGGGGTGACAGAGTTTGTTTGATGGACTGGATGGGTGTCAGGGAAGTGGTTGTTTGGGCCTGGGTTTGGATGAATGTCACCATGTAAAAGTAGGAGCTGTTGAGGTTTAAGTATAAATTTTAAGAGTTTAGAAAAAAATTAGGTAAGATTTTCTGGTTTGCAGATATTTAATATGGATTAATCTATGGAATAGAGGTAGAAGGTAGGAAGATGAGGATGTTAAGTTGCTGTGGGTTTGTGAGGCTAGAACAAAGTGTGGAGTAGTATGTTCTGAAGGGAGATGAGATTCAAAAAAGCTTAGGTGCTCATAGTGAGTGAGGGTATAAGATACAAGTAGAGTGCTAAGGATTATAAAGAAGGAAAGTGTGTTAAAATATTTAGGACAGCCAGATTTTGGAATGGTAAGGGTAAATTGAGTTAAATGAAGGAAGTAGAATAAGGTATAAAGAAAGGGAATGTTAATGTAAAGAGCAGTTTAGGAGAGTTAGAGAATGTTAAGTATATGGAGCAGTTTAAGGAGAGATAGGGGTTAAATCAGTCAATAAGTATGGGCTGAACTGCTAAATATGTAACAAGGTAGAGAGGGCGATAGGTGGATGAGGAAAGGAGGTGTGGCTATTCAAGTATAAGGTTAGGAGCAGTAAAGGTGGGTGGAATTTGGGGGTAAGGTAGGGGAGTGGAGTGAGGCCACAGGGCGAACGGAGCGGGTTAGAGCAAGTGAAGGAAGAGCTCAGAGATTTAATCTAAATAGGTGGTTACTGCAGAGCACTGAGAAGTTCCATGTAAGATGGGAGTGCAAGTAGAACTAGGCAGTAGCAAGGAATATAGGACTAGAGGAGTGGAAATAGAGTAGAGGAAAAAGAGCCAGGAAGATTGTAGGATCAGAGAGAAGAGAAATACAAGGAAAATCAATAGTAGCCTAGTATAGGTTGCCACCTTTGGGCAATAGAGGAGTTCAGTAAAGCTATTGGAACATATTAATATGAAAAAAATACAGTTAAAAGGTACCAGGGAGAGAAGACTAATTTCAGAGGAGGTGGAGAGGGAGTATGGCTGCTGGGTACCTGGCTCAGGAGCATGACAGTAACATTTATTAATTTAAAACCTAAAAAAAACATAGCTTTGCAGTCTGGTCTAGGGGTAAAACATAGTTTCTCAGGTCCTTTGAAGGAGAGGTTTAAAGAGTGGACAACAAATTTCTTTAAGGATGCAGTTGAGATAGCTGAAAGTATTTGATGGGGTTTCTCTTAGACCAGGCAGGTAAAAGTCTCCAATCTTAGTGCAGGTCAGATGTAGAAAGTTTCTCAGGTCTTTGAAGGAGAGATTTAAAGAGTGGACAACAAATTTCTTTAAGGATGCAGTTGAGATAGCTGAAGGTATTTGATGGGGTTTCTCTTAGACCAGGAAGTAGAAGTCTCCAGTCGTACTGCAGGTCAGAGGTAGAAAGCTAAGAAATTAGAGATAAGAAAAGAACAATTCAATAACAATACAGCAGTAATTACAATAATACGCATAAACAGTCTAGGATGAAGCAAATATATCTAAGAGCTGAGAGTACCTTTACACATGTACATTAGTTGAGGAAAGCAATAATAAATAGTGGTTACTACTATCTTTAAAACAACAGTGAAATTATAGGATTGTGATATATTCAAGCCATGTAGAAGGAACATGGGGTAGAGTCACAATGCCCATACGTTTAGCACAAGCTGACCATGTTTAACTACAAGGTAACATATAACTTCCAGTTACATCAAGAATATGCTATAGCACAGCAAAATACACTCAAGACTCAGAAATATCTGAGTTACTACACCAATTATACCAAAAACTCACTACATTCGCTCTAATATAGGATTCAACAGAGGATTGAAGCCAGGCAACAGATGTAATCCATAAACCTACCGCGTCCAGAGTGGTCCACTAGGTTAGAGACTAAAACCGAGGATTGGGTGTAGGCAAAACCTCAATGAGACTTAATAAGGTATTAGCACTCAATATGGGGAGAAGCCACAGGAATGGAATCAGCCACAGATTGTACTAGCACATACAGGTACTGCTCCGCTCCCAGGTATTGCTATGCATCCACATTGAAGACCTCTAGTTGCTAAAACAGCTGCGGTCCCACAATGAGACGTATAGATTCCAAAAACGCACCGACTGCTACTCACTACAAATAATCCCAATAACACCAACACAATTAGCTGTTAATGGAGAAGTAAAACAAGGCCCCTGGTCTGTAACAGAACAATATTGAGACCCTATGATTCATGGAAAGACTTCTGCTAAAAATGCAGAGCAGAAAGTGGGCTGGATTCCACTGCGAATACTACAGCAATCATGCAGCTTTATATAAGATAATTGTAAGGTGATGATCGCTGTTAGTAGTACAGTGCTCACCAGTAGGATGTGTGGCATACTTATAACCCATGTGTGGTCCAGATTTATCAACAGCAAAGTTAGACAAGGGTTGACTGACTAACTTAAGAAAGCACAAAAATAATACAAACTGAATACTGCAAGCGAGAAAAATGTGCTTACACTGCTTCTATTATAAAAAAACAGGATTATAGGAGTTCCACGCTCATCTATCAGGTTATTGGCTTAATTAAGAACCCTCGTGTGGGGACCTTATGATACAGGAGCAGGTTCAGCTACGGAGATACATACAATAAGCCATCTCTAACCATGTTTTCACTGCATGTGGTCAGAGTTACTAGCGTGGGATCAGTTTTACTAAATAGTAGAAGCAATAAACACTTAAACTAAACCTATATAAAGGTAGATAAAAGACTCTTCACATTGATCGTTTGATCCAGGCATACACTAATCCCAGAACTAAAGCAATGTAACAACACAGGCAAGACAGTTTAAAAACAACAGAGAGAGAAAAAAAACACTTACATTGAGTAGTCTCGCTAGGGCCAGGGGTACACATCAGCCAGGAAAGTTGTATGTTAGTAAAGATGGCGCCATGTAAGATAACCCAGCTTTATGCTATTAGGGGAGGATATGAGGTGGAAGGGGAGGGGATAGAGCAGGTAAGTACGGGGAGACTAGGGAGGGGCAAAACTTCTATTAAGTGAGCTAGTATAAGCGGGAAATCCTAATTAGGAGTTGCTAGAGTTCAAGTAGGGGAAAAGGTGTGACAGAGGCTAAAGACAGAAGAAGAAAAAATAGCAGCGAAAAATGCAAGTGAAGGAAGAGTTCAGAGATTCAGTCTAAAAGTAGAGGGTTACTGCAGAGCTCTGAGAAGTTCCATGTAAGATGGGAGTGCAAGTAGAACTAGGCAGTAGCAAGGAATATAGGACTAGAGGAGTGGAAATAGAGTAGAGGAAGAGGGACCAGGAAGATTGTAGGATCAGATAGAAGAGAAATACAAGGAAAATCACAAGTAGCCTAGTATAGGCTGCCACCTTTGGCAATAGGGGTGTTTAGTAAAGCTAGTGGAATATGATAATGTGGAAAAAAAACACAGTTAAAGGGTACCAGGGAGAGAAGACTAATTTCAGAGGAGGTGGAGAGGGAGTATGGCTGCTGGGTACCTGGCTCAGGAGCGTGACATTAACATTTATTAATTTAAAACCTAAAAAAAAAACATAGCTTTGCAGTTTGGTCTAGGGGTAAAACATACTTTCTCAGGTCCTTTGAAGGAGAGATTTAAAGAGTGGACAACAAATTTCTTTAAGGATGCAGTTGAGATAGCTGAAAATATTTGATGGGGTTTCTCTTTGACCAGGCAGGTAGAAGTCTCCAGTCGTAGTGCAGGTCAGAGGTAGAAAGTTTCTCAGGTCCTTTGAAGGAGAGATTTAAAGAGTGGACAAAACATTTCTTTAAGGATGCAGTTGAGATAGCTGAAGGTATTTGATGGGGTTTCTCTTAGACCAGGCAGGTAGAAGTCTCCAGTCTTAGTGTAGGTCATAGGTAGAAAGAGTGAGTAGTCTCGCTAGGGCCAGGGGTACACAGCAGCCAGGAAAGTTGTATGTTAGTAAAGATCTGTCAACTGCCTAACATACATGTGTAGCGCTAGCACTGGCCTTGACTGTGCACATGCACACCCTCAAACATCACTGTCACATGCAGGTCACCAACAGACACACATGTCATCTCACCATGGCCCATGTAACCAGCACCCCTTCCTGGCTCACATACATGCTGTCAACAGTTTGGCACAGCCTAGGCTTCTGGCACCCCCACACCACACCCTGTGCATGTGATGATACCTGTGCCACATCCATCTCATCAATGCATGGACATGCAAATATGTATCTGATGCACAGGGTGACTATATTACTTTACATGTAGTTGTGTAGTGCAGAATCATTATGCCATGGCCGGTGTTGTGGGCAATAACAGGTGCTGTATGCTGATGTGTCATTACTACACATCAAACTTTCTATATCTTTATTGCATGTTGATAGACTGGCAGTAGTGTTACAGAATGACAGGTGTCTCACAGACCTGTCTATGTTTCCGTTCAAGGGGTCTGAGTAGCTAAGATATGGACACTTGCCAGCAATACAGCAGGATAGGATGGCATGGCAGCACAGCAGAGATAGTGTATACCTAATAAAACCTACATTTGTCTGTTTCTCCCACATATTCAATGGACTTTGTAAACCAACGTGTGTGTAGCCCACTATTTTGGGCCAACAATATTAACCTTTCATCTTTTGGTTTGAACTCACCACTCCTTAACCATTTCTACATTTGATGGTGATCAACATGAGGTTCTTCCAGAAGTTTTCTCCACATGCAACTATGTTTATGCATTTTCCACATTTCTTGCATTCTCATCTGATCCTTCACCTTATAGTTTTTCCTTTGTTTTTTAGCACACTCAGTTGCTGCCTGATTTTTATCTACTTCTGGTTTGATTTCCATTCCTGCTTGATGTCAATATACTTCTGCTAGACTAAGCAGGGAAGTCATCTTAGATTTATTCTCCTCATGTTTTAAAATGTTCACTATGTTTGCATCCTGTGAGGTCAGCAGATTTGTGTGCAGTCCCACAATTGCAGATATGTATATGTAATCAATCTCAAGGAGGCCCATACCTCCTTTAGAATGGGGAATATATAATCTTGGTATGCACTGATTTTTATAAATCATTTGGTCAGCATGAAGCATCTTACTTGTTTTCCTATCTAATCTATCCAACACATTGTGGAGCCAGTCAATCACTCCAAAGTTATAAGTTAGGACAGGATGAGCAAATTAGTTTATAGCTTTAATTTGTTCCTAGATGTTAACACTGTTTTCAGGATTAATTTAAATATTCTAAAATATTCCTTGGTTGGCAGTGGTGGGATATCCACATCACATATTAATTGGTTGACAGTAGTGAGTTAGGCACATCACATATTAGTTGGCTTGTAGTGGTGTGGATAATGAATTCCTGTAGCCTGTGTACAGTGGTCACTGAAAGTGTTTGTACTCTCAAACAGCCACACAGGGAACTTTCAGAGTTCATATCACAATTGTATAATTTTTTTTGTTAGCTTAGTTAGGCAGAGGAGTGTGGCAAGCTGACAAGGAGCCAGTTAGTTGAGATGTGCCAGGCTAAAGGACTGGTACATGCCAACCCGACTAATGCAGACACGATTACAGCTTTATTCACAGCTGCATCACAGAATAGCAACCAGGAGGACAATCAGACTGGCTGAGGAGATGTAGAACTCTCAAAAAATGGACAGCTCATCTTGTGATTTTCTGTGTAGGCATATTGGCATGGTCCCAACATGGAAACAGGATGCTGAGCGATCCAATAAACAGAACAGAGGGGTGTGCATGAGCGTGCAAACACAGAAGTGACCGTGGTATGCAAATCACCTCATAAGCTAGTGAAATACATGCAAATGAGAGTGATTTGCAATCCAGTAAGCATAAAAGAACCCGTGTAGGTGCCGTTTTGGTGTCAAAAATATACACAGAAAAAAAAAACATGTACCAAAATGTAAATTTAAAACAGGGGCTGTAAAATCCTAACAAAAGGTTGAATATTGCACTGTAGGCATGCAAATGGCCAAAACTATGGCCAATGAGTTCAAAAAGCAATGCAAATCATTAAAAAAATTATTATTTGTTAATACATATATTACATTTGGATGGCGCTCAGCAACTTGCAAACATGCTGTTATGCAAAAAAAAATAAATAAATAATTGAAATGCTGAAAGAATGAAAATAAGACATTTGCAAAAATACTGCATTATAGTGCCCTGCATGCAGAATGTACAATGGCAGGTTTCAGTGGTTGCTAAGGAGGCAGGCCCTAGAGTATTGAAGTACCCAAGGTATATTCAAGTAGCTGTATGCAAATGAGCTGTGGTTACTGAATAACAAAAAGGGCTACTTTGTCAGCAGATACAACCCATGGTAGGGCTAGAACCACGTAGGTAGTAGTAAAACAGGTGGCTGACATCAAAAGGGGGCATGCCATGCTATGTTTAAGCAGATTGGATCTCAGTGGTGCCTGTTTGCTCTCAGCTAAGCACAGATAAGCAGTGGGGGGGTGTCCTGTGCTGCTAAACTGTGTTTACCCCTTGGCATGTTTTTAGCTGGTATAAGCTAAGCTGAGTGTGCCAGTGCATGGGGGGGGGTCCAGACTGCTGAGCATTGTTTATACTAGCATCATGGGTTTGCACATTATGCCACAGTGCTTAACAGTGAAATAAATTTAAACTAATTAAATAAATAAATAAATAAAAGGAAATAGCCTGGGAAAGCCAATCAAGTATAAATGAGTGATAAGCCCTGTCCAACTGCCACTGGGCCATTCTAAACCTTCAATGATAAACCTGGTAGGTGGAATGCATCATAGTCAGCCAATCACACAAGATGCATCTGCAGCACACCACTATAAAGTATGCATACACCCTACAATCTGATTTGTCCCACATACTCTGCACCATTGGAGTACACACATGGGAATTTTAACCAAGAAAATGATAGGGGCTGCTGCTACTCTGCTACAAATGTATGTGCCAAAGGCTGAGGTCAGTGCTGATGCTGACAATAGGTCTAGACTGAGAAGAAGAGTGTTCAGGCCCAGGGTAACCTTCCAGGAGCTACATGAGCTGGAGATACTAAAGCGCTACAGGATGGAGAGGTACATACTGCAAGAACTTACCAAGCTCTGCCTCCCTCAACTCAGACCCAGAGTCAAAAGAGGGGAACCCATCCCAGTGGAAACAAAGGTATTTGTAGCCCTAAGAATACTAGCTACAGGTACTTTTCAAAGACCCAGAGCCAAAAGAGGGGACCCCATCTCAGTGGAAACAAAAGTATTTGTAGCCCTAAGAATACTAGCTACAGGTACTTTTCAAAGACCTACTGAGGATATGATGGGGTCTCACAGGCATCTGAATCCAGGGTACTCCACCAGTTCCTGGCTGCCATACAAACACATGCCAGTGAGCACATTTATTTACCCCACACCCCTGAGGAGAGGGCCAGCAATATGCATCTCTCCTATAATGTCGTACACTATCATGAGGTACTGGGTGCCATAGACTGCACTCATTTACACATTAAAGCACCACCTGGTCAGGAGTGTACAGTCTATGTCAACTATAAGGGTATCACTCCATCAACTGCCAGGTCATGTGCAATGCCCAGGGCATTATCATGAATGTGTGCGCTGGTAGCCCTGGCAGTTTTACAATTCCCATATCTGGCATGCATCACAGCTGTACTAGATGTTTGCTAGGAGGGACATCCCGTATGGCCATCTAGTGGGGGATATTGGCTATGCACTGGAACCGTGGATGATGACACCCATCAGAAATGCACACACACCTACCTAAGAATACCATAATGAGACACACGCAAAAACTAGGAGCATTATAGAGCATGTGTTTGGGCTGCTCAAGTCACGGTTCCAGTGTCTCAATATATCTGGTGGAGGTCTGCAGCACTCTCCACCCACATGTGGACAGATGTTCACAGTATGTGCCATGCTACACAATATGATCCTGTGGAAACAGCTACAGCAGGATCATAACAGGGAAAGGACACACAGCCCCCCACCAGTACAAAGGTCCCCACAAGCACACCCACAGGGGGAGTCAGAGGAGGAACACCCTGAGGCTGTCCCTGTAGGTAGACGTAGGCATGCCCAGTATGCCCTGGCCTTGGCAAAGAGGAAATCCATAGCACATGCACTGACATCTAGGGTCCTAGGGACTGGCACCTTACTTTGACTCACATACATAGTAAAAAGGATGCCAGCCACAGCACACAACCTGTACCTTACCATGTATTGGCTATGTACTGCATGCATCAGAGTCAGCCCTGAAAAACAGGTATCTCAACTGCTGTGTGCACAAGGTAAGTCACTCTCCTTTACAAGAAATGTATGGGGTACTAGACTATGGCAGCATATGTATGGACCTGCTGTATTTATGCAAAGGAACAGAGTGGGTAACTGGGCTACTTGCAGAGAGCAAACAGCTGTGTGGATCAACAGATATTCTGTCCAATAGTGACTGACCCATAATATGTAGTAGACCACAAGGCAACAAAACCCACGGCAGTATGTAAGGGAATTGCCAAACAGTGGGGTCATAGGACAGACGCACGACTCTCATTGCTACAGTCCCCTACCTCCAACACATCGGTGTTCACATACAACTGCAGTAACAGAGTATGTTTGCAAGGATATGTCAGCAGACCACACAGTTCCAGGGCTGTCCCAAACTACCTGGCTACATGCCCTATATTCCACAATATGCAGGGGTCAGAGTGTATATATATATATATATATATATATATATATATATATATATATATATATATATGTTTGTTGTTGATAGTGTGAGGAATTAAAACTCATTTTTTGGTGGCTGTTGTGGCTCAGTGGACTAAGTACATTAGCATAGTTGATGGTATTCATGGTTTGAAGCTGACTGCACCTACAACTTTTGCATGTGAGGAACTCCTATGGTACGAGTCCCACACACTGTCAATATATAACATTCTGTTACTATAAGAAAGCTGGACAAAGCCAGAGACAAAGGAGGGACAGAGGGCCAAACCTACAAACATTATACATGCTCTGAGTAACCGAGAAGGTAGCTAGTATAACAGCAGGTTGCAAAAAGTCAGAGTAGCAGCAAGATGCAAAGGCCATCACTTAAGTGTGTCACTATGGACAACAATTCAGTGGGCTCCATTTAGTAGTATGCTATCGGAAAAAAACACAACTGTATGAGGAGCAGAGCAGGCATATGGGGCGGAATGCTGGACATTGCAAAACATGTACAGTTAGAGTTGTGGAGACTGTCACCCTGTGTGTGATGTGTTGCCCAGTCACAGCATACATACAATCACTTAGAGCAAACAATCTGGACAACCCCATGAACAGTAGTGGGACAAAGGCTCAAATATAAGAAGAAGGTTTATCTAGTGGCCAGACAAATGTAGAAAGTTCAGAGAATAACAGGTCATACAGTAGCATGGGTTTCCTGGTGTGTATGGAGTCAGTAACGCAAATGCTTGTATTCATTTCCTAATGTTAGTCCATCATGATTTGTCACTGATTCACCAGAAAATCACAATGCTATGTAAAACATACCATATATATGATGCAAAGCTATGTACATTCTATTACAATCTGTACAGTCACTAGGTATGAGTCAAATGTTACGTTCAGCATACAGCCAAGGAATCTCTTGGACAAAATATCAAAGAGGTGCTGGACTGTTGAATCAGGTGCAGCAGACAATTGGCTGCAGCACACAAAATCCCAGACTGAAATACAGGTAGGTCTGGCCTTGAGTCACCTTGTAAGTACTGAACGTCACACTGGACATGTTCCCACACTTAAGCCCATGTCTGATGCCTCATCTGCCTAAAGAACTGATATGTGAAAATATGTCTGTGCATATAGACAGCTATGTATACATATCTGTCTCTCCCTATACCCCTCACACATGATCACCTTATCTATCATTATGTGGCACATATATATATCTATCTATAGATAGACATATATATCTATTGGGCTATATAAATGTGTAGAGTGATGTAGACTCTCCACATATATCTATATAACACTGTTACATAACGCACACATAGCTACACCTAAGTTGACATCCCTGTTCCCCTGTTTATATATCTATGTATATATATATATATATATATATATATATATATATATATATATATACATGTGTATATGTGTGTGTGGATGCATGAATGTCCACACCTATATGCAGAATGCTGGGGTTATCGGCACCTACACAATTAGCAGTTGTCTGATGGTAAAAGACCAAGGCCGCATAATGACATAATCCACAAATATCACCCTGTAGACAGACAATGGTTAGCAGGTGTTGTAATGCACAATGGCTTCAATACAGGACTTGGACAGGCCATATTCTCACTGGCCAATTGTCTATCTAGCATAGTGCAGCTGGACAGAAATGGTGATACTGGTAACCGTACACACATAGCAGGGGTATGAACAGGTATGCCACTGCTAGAATACTAGATACAATAACAGCATAAAGCAGGTTCACTCTGCAGGCCACACAGGCTGTGTAAGACAAGACCAGTTTGCATAGCCCACAAGTACTGTGGCTGCTGCTACATGTGCATCACTTGTAAATGGTGGCATGTGCAATTAGTACTGTGAGCTGTAGTATGTGATAGTGGGTAGGTAGGGGTTCTAATGTGTGTGTGTGGGTGTGTGTGTGTGATTGTGTGTGTGTGTGTGTGTGTGTGTGTGTGTGTGTGTGTGTGTGTGTGTGTGTGTGTGTGTGCGTGTGTGTGTGTGTGTGTGTGTGTGTGTGTGTGTGTGTGTGTGTGTGTGTGTGTGTGTGTGTGTGTGTGTGTGTGTGTGTGTGTGTGTGTGTAGATATTTCCCTTATAGTGGTATGGTATCATGCCCATCTGGCCTATCTCTGTACAATGGCCAATCATTTTATGGCCTTGTGACTAGCATCCTCTCAGCACTGGCCTCCCTTTCAACACCTGCTGATGTCATCCACCCTAACAGCACTGGCTGACAATGTTAAAGATGAAAAGCTTTGTAGCATGTGCGATGAGTACTTAGTGCTATAGTGTGTACTAATAGGTAGGTGTTCTAATCTCCAAAATGGCAAGTGTGTGTGTGTGTGTGTGTGTGTGTGTGTGTGTGTGTGTGTGTGTGTGTGTATGTGTAAATATATCTCTTTGCAGCAGTGTGCCTATTTCTGTGCAATGGTTATACATTTTAAGGCCCTGTGACTACCTGCCGGCTTCCCCATTGGCCTCCTTTAAAAGGCGTGCTGAAGTCATCCACCTTAACAGCACTGTCAGAACAGATAAGATCCATGGTGCATGCAATAAGTACTCACTGCTATAGTACATATAATAGATAGGCAGGAGTTCTAATCGCCAAAATGGTAACTGTGTGTGTGTAAATATATCCCATTGCAGCAGTGTGCCTATCTCTCAACAATGGTTATATATTTTAAGGCCCTAGGCAGGGGATTTTAATCTCTAAAATGGCAACTCTGCATGTATGTGTGTGTGTGTGTGTGTGTGTGTGTGTGTGTGTGTGTGTGTGTGTGTGTGTGTGTGTGTGTGTGTGTGTGTGTGTGTGTGTGTGTGTGCATGTGTGTGTGAGTGTGTGTGTAGATATATTGCCTTGCAGCAGTGTCCCTATTTCTGTGCAATGGTTATACATTTTAAGGCTTTGTGACTTCCTGCCAGCCTCCCCATTTGCCTCCTTTACAAGGCCTGCTGATGTCATCGACCTTAACAGCACTGACTGACAATGTTAAAGCAGATAAGCTCTGTGGTGCATGTGATAAATACTTAGTGCTATAGTGTATACTAATAGATAAGAGTTCTAATGTCACTAAAGGCAACTTTGTGTGATTGCACAAATATTTTCCCATGCAGCAGTACATATATGACTATATATGTGTGCAATTGCCATGCATGTTACTACCCTGACACTAACTGCTGGCCCTAAATAGCCCACATCTACTGAGGCATACATACTATTCACCACAACATACATTTTTTATATATAGAACACCCAGATGACACATATCAAGGGTAGCAGGCCTTGTTACAGGGTATGCATGCAAGATTATACTGCCTGCCCCCTGCCTCCATTGTCACTGACACACTGTTCTACACATATGCACCTAGGTAACCATGCACATATACAGCCATAGCTTGCTGATGACATATTTCTGCTGTGCTGCCATGCTTTCCTGTGCCCCAGGATTGCTGCCAAGTCTCCATTGCTTAGCCACTCAGACCCCTGTAACAGAAACATACACAGTTCTGTGAGACACCTGTCATTCTGCAACACGACCGTCAATCTAACATCAAGCAACAAAGGTACACAAACTTTGATGTGTAGTCATGACATATGCCAGCATACAGCACCTGTCATGGCATAACACTACCGCACTAAAAAACTACATGTAATATTATATAGTCACCCTGTGCATCAGACACATATTTTTATATCCATGCATCGATGGTATGGTTGGCAGGGATGTGGCACAGGTATCATCACATGTACAGGGTATGGTGTGGGGGAGCCAGATGCCTTGGCTGTGCCAAACCATTGACATCATGTGTGTGAGTCAGGAAGGGGTGCTGTTTAGCCGGGTCATTGAGAGGTGCTGTGCGTGTCTTTTAGTGACCTGTTTGTGACAGAGATGTTTGAGTGTGTGCATGTACACAGTCAAGCCAAGTGCTAGCCCTACACATGTATATGTTGGACAGCTGTGAACCATACATGGCAGAGTGGACAGTTCACCATATATGGCCATGAACAAGAATAAGGGAACTGGCTCTGCCAAGAGTGGCACTGGCACCACCATGCCCAGGGTCAGATGTGGTGCTAGTTGCTGCTGGTGACTGGTGTCTGCTATGCTTGTGTCCCACATGGGATTGCCCAGGACCAGGTGCCCATGGCCTTCCACATCGTGGTGTGGACAGCACACTCCCTTCTGTAGTGCTGGAGGTACTGCCACTACGAGACTGTGTGTGTGCACGGCCACATAGACTCTCAGCAGATGGTGTTGCTGACCTAGATGCACGTATCTGATGCCCTACTCACACCAGATGTTCCAGCACAGACAATGTGCGGTCAAGGACTGACAATGTCTCAGCCCACCATCTGTCTACTACATCAGTGAAATGATCCATGGCATCACCTATGTGGTGGAGGAAGTCATGGATGTCAGACTGTGCTGCATCCGTGATCCCAAGCATCCATCTGGTGCTGCATTTGGAACATGCCTGAGCCTCCAGGATGGACCAAAACATACATCAAGAAACCCATGATGTGACACCTGTGACTGGTGGTGGATGGACAGAAGTTCTCCTTCGAGCACCCCTGTCAATCTGCCTGTGTGGGACCTTGCCAGCTCTCTGACTATGGCTAGTGCCTACACTCACTGATGCCATAGGTTCCGCACTCTCCTATTTGATGTTGCCACACTCTGACTGCCTGATATCTGTGGCCACAGGGTACTGGGTATGTGTGGGCATACTGACTGTGGGAGGAAGTGGGATGTCAACTCATGGAACAGATTCAGCCCCCGACATCCCCACCTGTGCCTTACTATGGCCACCATCATCATCAGAGTCCGATGAGATACTGACATCAGGTTGTGAGGTGGACACACTCCAACCACCACATTTGTCTGCTAGGAGGAAGACAAAATAAGTACATTACAACCTGCCCTATTTTGTATGGTAATCCACATGCAAACACCTACAGGTGAGAAGCCACAACTGCATTACACATACCACATCTTATTTCTGATCCCATGTATAACACACAAGCAAACTACAACATACACAGACAAGACAGGTCCTTTATAACATGCATTACAGCTACCGTCCAGTTAATGTTGCCAGTACTATACGTCTGCACGTTAAGAAATATGTCAGCGTATGTGATAGACCTACACCTAAAACACAGTGCACCCATCTTGGGCATACTATGTCAGTTCCAATATCACTACCTCAGGTATGTACTATCTCCATATTGTGTGTGATCAGGCATCTGTGAGTGATTGCCTACTGTATAGCAGACTGCATAAACCTTCTCAAATATAAGTGCAAATGTGTTACTGCTCCTGCAAATACAGAACTGTGATTACCCATTCAATGAGCATCAGTTAACCTCTCCGTAATTGACCATGCAAGTATTGCTCTCTTGCTAATCATAACAGTTCTGTGGAGGGCAAAATGTTATCCATTAACATTCTTAGGGTATATATGATCCATACAAGAACAGTATCACACTTACCAGGTACATGACCTTGGACTCTGGCCACACCTGACATACCTATGGAAATGTGAGGGAGAGGTATTGTCAGCAATACCAAATGTGCCACTGTTACAGGGTAATATGTGCATATATCAACATGTACAGTAGCTAATGTGATACTGCCTACATTGCTGACATTCTGAGTATGCATGAACAGCTGTGCATTAAAACCAACCCCCCCCCCCCAATTCAGATAAACCTGATAAACCTGACACCTGTGTACTGGTATGCAGAGGCTGACACAATGACTGATACATTATTACACTGATGAACACAGGAAGCTTACCTGGATGCTCCTCTGCTGTGGATGTTGTGTCACCCACCTCCATGATGTATGGGGTGAGGGATGCTTGGGAACTAGTGGTTGTTCCCAGGTTTGCCAGGAAATTCCTCTGTGGCTGAGAGTGGTTGTTCTGCTTCAGGCCCTCTACCAATTGCATTAAGGTCCCTGGCCACAGCGGCAGACCTTTGTCATGCAGCATTGGCTGTATCTGTGGCCCGGTGTTGGACCTGCTCATAGGTTCTGTCCTGTAGTCCTACTTGGTTGACTGCTGTGACAAGGTCAGCCCACAGTGCTACACTTTGGTCATGATGCTGGCAAGTCCTGGACACCAGAATGTTGTGATGCAGTCTGAGGTCATACAGGATGGCATTATTTTCATCCTCTGAAAATGGCAGGTGCTTCCTTTGATACATCCTTTCTGAAAGACAACAAGAGGGGAACACATCACAGGACCAGATATGTTGATATCCACTATGTACAGACCCATCCAAATTGGCCTGCACTATCCACTGCTACCTCCCACGTCATACCCTGCAGTCTATCAACACACTATGTATGTCACTATCACCAACATAGTAGCAATACTGGTTATGTGCCTGTGTGCCACAACAGAGTGTGCTGTATGCCTCCACACCCAACAATGCCATCTACTGTGGTGTGTCTCCTGTGGGCAAAGTCCTACTACTATGGCATGCGGCCACTGTCAGACACATAGGTTTGTGTGTGTTATTACAAGTATATGGGGACAGTCAGGCATCATCGGTGTGCCACAATGACAGACAGCAATGCAAACCTACTGTAGTATATCCTCCCTGTAGGCATCCTACAGGGAGGATATACTACAGTAGGTTTGCAGTATATCCTCCCTGTAGGCGTCCTACTTCTCCAGTACACAGATGTTTGCCGAATGTGTACTTGTACCTGATATATGGGGTCCTTTTGGCACAAATTTGTGGATGTCTGGCAAGTGATTGGCTAATAATTGATAGTTATTCTCAGAATATAGAGACTCTGGCTGTCACATGTCAGAACCCTCAGAAAACAGTTATGCTACAGTAATATCTGTTACTCTATTCATACTCTTCCTTTGTATGATCAATATGTACACTCTGTTGCTGAGGTCTGGCCTGTGTCCTCCCAATAATAATGGCTATGACCTGACTTTCTGCTGTAGGGGGTTGCCAGGTATGTTAGCCATAGCTCTCAAGCTATCACATATGAATGTCGACTAAACTGTGACCTAGCCAGAGTACATCAGGAACAGTCAGGGACACCTTTACAATGTCTGACCTATTCCTGTGTGACATTCACAGAATGATAGGAGCTGAATGACAGAAAATCATGTGATATGACAGCAGTGTCCACCCTTACCTACTGTCAATATGTCTTAACACATAATCCAGTAGAATTCGTACAGGAGTCGACCGTTGTAGGAGGAGCAAGAGGTACACAGCTATGATGAAATTCACAGTAAGCACAGTTAAGAGGCATGCCTGTAGCTGTTGGACAGCAGATTATCAACTACATGCCATTCCCAGAGATGCACTACAGACCTACTGTTGTAGTTTCTATTCCCCATAACTTTATCCTCCTATCTGCGTCCCATTATATGGGAACTTGTATTAAATACCTGGTAGTGACATAATCCTTTTGTGAAGAAATCCTCAAGAAAAAATGCTTGGTAAATCAGTCTGTCTTGATAAAGCAAGTTACAGACCTGTTTCCCATAGGCAGTTGTCAAAGTTAAGTCAAAGTCAAAGAAAACATTATTGTCATTCAGAACTACACTGCAGTGTAGCTGCACAAAATTACAATGCTTCATTCTCAATGCAGGAAACAGTTGCACATATAGACAGAGAAAAATGAATAAAGTATCACAGTAGAATAAGTAGCAATTTGTAAGTAAAGTAGGACAGCAGTGACCTACATTATCCCAGAACAGGAGACAAGGAAGACAAGGAACAATATGAAGGTAATATTGTCAAAGTAAAATTGAAACAATAGCAGCATATCTATGACTAGACTGAATTATCGCACAGTTTGTATATTGCACTTTATAATCCTTCAGTGTGGTAGGTGAGCTACCTTAGTATTGCACTTGGTTATTGCACATCCATAAAATAAGCCACTTGATAAGCTAGTTATGTAACAGAAGTGGTTGTGTGTTTTGACAGACTCATGGTTCGTTTTTCCCAAGAGTTCAACAATCGAATAGAGAGTGGAAAAAAATGTTATTTAGTCTGGTGATCTTACAATGCGGGCTTCTGTATCTCCTGCCTGAGATGTGAGTGTACAGACCATTGGCAGGATGCGTTGGATCGCTGGAAATCTTTTTGGCATTGTTGATGCACCGGCATTTGTGTAGATCTTCCAGAGGTGTAAGGGAGGTGCCAATGATTCTTTCTGCTGACCTTACAACTCCCTTGAGAGCCTTCCAATCCTGATTGTTACAGTTCTTATACCATACTATAATGCTGTTGGTCAGGACACTTTCAATGGTGCCCCTATAAAAGGTCTGAAGTATGGAGCTTGGTAAAGTTGCCTTCCTAAGTTTCCTTAGAAAGTATAAGCATTGCTGAGATTTTCTGACAATGCTGAATACATGGACTGACCAGGATAAGTTCTCCGTGATATGAGTACCCAAAAACAGAACTTTGTAGTCTTGACCCTTTCCACTGTCATCCCTTTCATCACTAGAGGTTTGTGTGGTACTTGAGATATTATGAAATTAACAATCAACTCCTTTGTCTTGCTGACATTCAGTGCTAGATTGTTGTTGTCACACCAAACCACTAGGTGATCAGTCTCATTCCTGTAGGTCTCTTCTTCTCCATCTCTGGCCAGGCCTATAACAGTGGTGTCATCCACAAATTTGATGTGCCTATTCATCTCATGTCTGGCCATGCAGTCATGTGTCAGCAGAGTGAAAAGGAGAGGGCTTAAGACACACCCCTGGGGTACTCCTGTGTTCAGGATGATACTTTCGGAGCTGTTGTTTCCCACACAAACCTTTTGAGGCCTTTTAGTAAGGAAGCTCAGAATCTAATTGCATAAATGAGAGTCTATGCTAAGTTGAAGTAACTTTGCTATCAGATTCTGAGGGATGACAGGGTTGAAGGCAGAACTGAAATCGATGATTAGCAGTCTTGCATAGCAGTTTTTGCCTTCTACGTGGTACAGTGTTTCATGGAGAGCTAGTGAGATGGCATCCCATGTACTGTGGTTTGTCCTGTATGTGAATTGCAGTGTGTCCAGCATCACAGGTAAGATTGAGGCTATATGATCTTTGACCAGCCTCTCCAGGCACTTCTTTACCATCGAGGTTAAAGCAACTGGTCGGTAGTCATTCTGAGTTCTTGGCTGTGGTTTCTTGAGTAGAGGAATGATAGTCATCTCCTTGAAGCATTTTGGAACACTGGCTAGATGGAGTGAGATGTTGAAGATGTCAGTGAGTACTGGAGCCAGTTTTGTAGCAAATTCCCTTAGTACTCTGCCCATGATGTTGTCAGGGCCAGCTGCTTTCCTTGGGTTGACAAGTTTTAGGGTTCTGGTGATTTTGAATGTACTTACGCTTAGCACCACTGCATCCTTGTCTTCAGGGATTTTGCATGCTGTTGTTTGGTTGTCAGCATCAAACTTAATGAAGAATTTATTCAGTTTGTTCAGAAAATCGATGCTATCATCACATGAAGCTGATGTATGCTTGTAGTCAGTAATGGTTTGAATCCCTTTCCATAGTTGTCTGGTATCCTTCTCGTCCCTGAAGTAGCTTTTGATTTTTCTGCCATAGGATCTTTTCACCTCTTTGATACTTTTGTTCAGTTTGGCTCTGGTCACAGTTAAAGCTTTCATACCTTGGGATTTGAAAGCTGTGTTAATTACTTTCAAGAGCTCATTCACCACACTAGTTAGCCAAGCTTTTTGATTTGCCTGTATGGTGATGACACGTACCAAGGACCATGAACCAAAGTCAGACAAATTCAAAAACTGAAAAACATTGAAAACACCAGCGAGCCAGAAAAGGTTTAGAATTAATTGAACAGATTGATTAAGCGTGTTTGTCGGTTTACAACTAAGACTTCATCAGAATCCATCGTCACACCACAAACTACAATATTTAAATAGAAATACGCATTGCATGATAACATTTTAATTGGCTAATTAACCACTGGTAAAAAACTTTTAACCCCTTCTTATAAAAAATGTTTATAAACCCCATATATAACACAAACCAATAAAATAAAATACTTAAACTGTATAAGACTTGAAGCGTAATGCACTACATATAGAAATACATTCATTTAGGCAAGGAAAGACACTGACATTTAGCTTTATTTGCCATATCATCTCTCTATATTCAATTAACTCTTCCCATGCCCCCCCCCCCATCAAACTTTGAGGTGCATAATCTAATCCAAAAAACATGAAATAAATGGTCATGTTGGGACTGAATATGTTTAGATAGAGTTTTTTCATTTTTATTTTTAATGTCCAAATTGTGTTCATAAATTCATTCTTTAAATCTTCGTTTGGTCTTTCCTATATAAAAACAAAGGCATTGCAAACACTTAGCCACATAAATCAACCCTTTTGAGTTACAAGTACAATAAAATGGGGTAAACAGTTAAAAGACCCTATATTCATCACATTGCTTACAAAAATAAACTTACATTTGTTACAGGTTCCACACCTGTATGTGCCCCATTTCTTATTAGAGGGATGCACAGGGGTTTTACCTCCTTCTAAACATTTCTTTAAAGTTCTGCTTGTCCTATGCACTATACAGGTTTTTTCACCTAGGGACTCAAGCCCCTTACCATATCAAGAAAAGATTTTCCAATTCTTCCAAAGTATATTACCAATAATGTCACTATCCACAGTATAGGTTGCAATAAAAGCATGTTTAAAAGTTTTGTTGCTGTTATTTTTATTATTATTATTATCACTGGGCATAATCTCCAAGGTAGCATCTAAACACGTTAGTGTTACTTCCAAATAAATGTGTAAACAAACCTTGTGTTCTTTTTAAGCTAACATCCCTTCTTATGCTACCTATCAAGTGTGCAGGATAAGCTCTTGCAGAAAACATCATAGTTAATTTTTTACCTTTGACTATAAACATGTCATCTTCAGATATCATTTTTGCCAAACGAATAAACTGTCCCTTCACCACTCCCTTCTACACATGCCAAGGATGACAACTTGTATAATACAAGAGTGCCTTTAAGTAGTGTGGTTTCCTATAAATATTTGTACTTAAGCTCCTTTTTGTATGGTCTTTAGCTATAAACACATCCAAATAACTAATGCACTCCATATTATGGGAATAAGTAAATTTTAAAAAAGATGTAGTAGAATTAAAATACTCAATTAAATTCACTACCTCTTCTTCCCGCATTTCACATGGTATAAAAATGTCAACCAATAAAATGGGTTTACAGCTTCCATAATTGTGCTCAGGGATTATGAGTATAAAATACTTCTCTCATTGTAACATAATTATGTTAGCATACAACGGGGTGCAAGCCACGCCCATTACCACTCCTCTTTTTTGTTTGAAGTATTGCCCCTCGATATAAACAAAATTGTAATCCAAAATTAGTTCCATCAATGTCACCAGTACAATAATTTCATCATGCGACAATGTCCATATATCAAATAAAAATTCCCTAATCCACTTTAAACCTTGCAGGTAGGGTATAACGTTAAAAAGAGTAACCACATCAATTGTTGCAAAGAATAGATTCTCTGAATATTTAACATTTTTCAGTTTGCATGTAGGATCGAGTAACAACACTATAGACCTTAACAGTTGGTACAATAAGGTTTTAGAGTTTAACAACATGACATCTAATAGTAATGGCACCCTGCAACGATCTATTACAAAATTTGAACAAGTTTTATTAAAGTGCCGGAAACTACAAGTGGAAAATGGTTATTTAGTTGATGGTGTTCGGTGAAGACAAGTTCCACAGGAGCTTAGAACTTGGAAGTTTCCCACTGGCCTCGAACAGGGGTCTTCATTACACTATGAACTGTTTGAGCTTTTTGATAAACAAGGCATTGAATTACTTGAATTGCTCATAAAACATAATCAGCGTACTATCGAGCAATTAATTTCTGAAGGCAATGCTTTGGATCTTATTATCAGGAAAGGTTTGCTGTTTCCCTCATGCAAAGTATAATATTTAAATATCTTTTCAAAAGTGGGTAAAATTGTGAGTGATATTATCAAAGGAAAGGAGAAAAAATTGATGAGGGATAGGCTCAAGTATGCTGAGGGGAGAGCCTACCCAAAACCACAAAGAACCAATGAGAGACGTGATTTGAGTAATGAACAGCATGAGAATGAGGTAGAAGTGACATATTCCAACAACTCTGGTAACGTCCCTTTAGACAGAGAGAGCTGTTGAGGAGGTCGTAACATCTGAGGAACCGAGGAAATTACCAGGGAAATCAAATGCAGCCCAACTACAACCAAAGGAACCTGAGATACCAACCAAGATGCTATGAACAGCGGAGAATGAACTAACAGATGAAAGTGGTGAAAATTAATTCCCAGTAATACTCTCCAACCAAGCAGGTGACTTTTCTGTACATAATTACACAGACAATGCTTATGATTCAGGGTATGCTGAGCTGTTAAGTAGGGGATATACATTTGTTCCACTTGCAGGGCCAAAGTTGAAAACATTTTATTGGACTTGAAAATGTACATTAGAAAGCTTAACCCTTCCTTACTATTTAATAATACAAACACTGACAGTGCAAATAATGGTTTGAGAAGGGACAGCATGTTTAATCCACCAGTAGTTCAACCACTGATTCTGATTGAGAAACTGACTTTGAGATTAAAAAAATTATTAATGAAAGAAGTAATGAATGTAATTACAATTTGAGCCACTCTGAAAGTGAAATGTTAAAACTACTTTGTGGGGACAAAAGCATTCAAGTTGTGAAACCTGACAAAGGTGGGGGGGTAGTGGTTATGTAGAACCAAGATTATCTTAACAAAATTTTGTTTTTTTATACAATGAGGGCATGTATGAGGAAGCAACTCATAACTACATCCATGTTGCTTATAGGAAAATTGATTTTGTTCTCCAGGACATGTTTGAACAAAGGCAAATCGATGGCGAATTCTTAAGTTTTTTAAAATTGAAATTTCCTGTTGTGCCAACTATATTCGGCATTCCGAAGCTCTACAAAGATTTAAAAGATCCCCCAATGAGGCCCATTGTTAATGCTAGTACTTTTAAGGTACATGCAATGGCGAAATATGTGGATTCAAAACTAAAAAATTGCCTTGATAATTACCATCAAATTCCTGGGACTTTTTAAAAAAACTAAAAAATTTTAAATATTTAGAGAATCTATGCTTTGAAACAATTGATGTGGTTAATCTTTTTAATGTTATACCCAACCTTCAAGGTTTGGAGTGGTTTAGGGAATTTTTAATTGATATAGGGACATTGTCATATGATGAAATTAATGTACTGGTGACACTGATGGAATTAATTTTGGATTACAATTTTGTTTATATTGAAGGACAATACTTCAAACAAAAAAAGAAGAGTGGCAATGGGCGTGGATTGTATCCTGTTGTATGCTAACATAATTATGCTACACTGGGAGAAGCATTTTATACTCAATAATCTCAGAGCACAATTATGGAAGATGTGCGCCCATATTTTAGATGACATTTTTATAGCATGTAAAATGCGGGAAGAAGAGGTAGTGAATTTGGAGTCTATATTACATAGTCAAAGTGCTGTAACTTCGAACACCATATGGTCAAACCAATATGTTCGAAGTTACAAAACGTCGAGTATGTAACAAAAAAAAAAAAGGGAGAAGGAAATAAAGGGTTGTAAGCAGAGGGGCAAGCCCCCTTGCACCCCTCCACACACCCCCGCTCTTTAAATATACCAACTCCGAGATTACACTACAGTGCAGTAAAGGGAAATTTTCCTTTACTGCACTGTAGCGCAATCTCGGAGTTGGTATATTTAAAGAGCGGGGTGTGACAGGGGCAGGAGGGCTGGCCCCCCTGCTTACAAGTGTCAGATAAGTTATTTATTTATTTTTTGTATTCAAAGTATGACAATTTTGAATTTATGGTTTCGATCATATAATGTTCGAAGTTGTCATACTTCGACTATGTGATATAGACCCGTGAATCTGAGTATTTTAATTCTACTACATCTTTTTTAAAATTTACTTATTCCCATAATATGGAGTGTGTTAGTTATTTGTATGTGTTTATAGCTAAAGATCATCCAAAAAGAACTTATCTACAAATATTTATAGGAAACCGCACTACTCAAAAGCACTCTTGCATTATACAAGTTGTCATCCTTGGCATGTGAGGAAAGGAGTGGTGAAGGGACAGTTCATCTGTTTGGCAAAAATGGTATTGAAGATGACGTGTTTATGCTCAAAGGTGAAAAATCAGCTATGATGTTTTCTGCGAGAGGTTATCCTGCACACTTGATAGGTAGCATAAAAAGGAAGTTAGTTTAAAAAGAACACAAGGTTTGATTACACCTTTATTTGGAAGTAATGCTAACATATGTTTAGATGCTACCTTGGAGATTATGCTCAGTGATAATAATAACAAAAATAATAGCAACAAAGCTTTTAAATATGTTTTTATTACAACCTATACTGTGGATAGTGATATTATTGGTAATATACTTTGGAAGAATTGGAAAATCTTTTCTTGCTATGGTAAGGGGCTTGAGTCCCTAGGTGAAAAACCCTGTATAGTGTATAGGACAGTTAGAACTTTAAAGAAATGTTTAAAAGGAGGTGAAACCCCTATGCAACCCTCTAATAAGAAATGGGGCACATACAGGTGTGTAACCTGTAACCAATGTAAGTTCATTTTTCTAAACAATGTGATGAATATAGGGACTTTTAAGTTGTTTACTCTGTTTCATTGTACTTGTAACTCAAAAGGGTTGATTTATATGGCTAAGTGTGCACAATGTCTTTGTTTTTATATAGGAAAGACCAAACGAAGATTTAAAGAATGAATTTATGAACACAATTTGGACATTAAAAATAAGAATGAAAAAAAAACTCTTTATCTAAACATATTCAATCCCACCCTCCAACCATTCTTTCATGTTTTTTGGATTAAATTATGTACCTCAAAGTTTGAGATGGGGGTCATGGGAAGACAATCAAATATAGAGACATGATATGGCAAATAAAGCTAAATGCCAGTGTCTTACCTGGCCTAAATAAGTGTATTTCTATAAGTAGTGATTACACTTGAAGTCTTACAAAGTTTAAGTATTTTATTTTATTGGTTTGTGTTATATATGGGGTTTATAAACATTTTTTATAAGAGGGGTTTAAAAGTTTTTTACCAAATGTTAATTAGCCAATTAACATGTTATCATGTGATGTGTATTTCTATTTAAATATTGTAGTTTGTGGTATGACAATGGATTCTGATGAAGTCTTAGTTATAAACTGACAAAAGCACTTAATCAATCTATTCAATTAATTCTAAACCTTTTCTGGCTTACTGTATGGTGATGTGTTTGGTGTTTTTTTGCATCCTCCACACACTTAGAAATGTAAGCTGTGACCAACTCAGTGTATTTGTCCAAGTTAATATGGTTGTTTGTCACATCAGCCTCTCTAAACCCTGACCAGTCTGTACAGTCAAAGCAGTCTTGTAGAGCTGAGATTGCTCCCTCAGGCCAGATCCTTATTTGTTTTCTAGCCAGTATACTGTTTTTTAGTATGGCTTTATAAGATGGAACCAGCATGATGGCTAGGTGGTCAGATCTCCCTAGATGTGTATACGGTTTTGCTTTATATGCACCTTTGATATTAGTGTATACCTTATCCAGTATGTTTACCCCCCCCCGAGGCAAAGTTTACATGTTGGTGGTAGTGGGGTAATACAGTTTTTAGGTTAGCCTGATTTAAATCTCCTGCAATTACTATTGCATGCTCTGGATTTCTGCTTTGCAGGTCACTTATAGCATGATATTGAGTTGCTTACCCTTGGTAGGTAATGCTCATTAATAGGTAATTGCTTGTGCACATTCATGGCCCAGACTTGCTAATTGCATCCAGAACAGCTGGGTTGCAGTTTCATTACCAAATGACATGGCACAACAGTGCAATAGTTAAAGCCTTCACGTAGGCTTGGCCCCTTTCTTAGTCTGTGAGATGAACATTGGTGAGGTGTGGAGACTACAGCATCACACAGGGTAGGTACAAACACTGTCCACAGTTGAGATTTATGAGGTATGTTCACAGTTTTACATGCTATGTTTGGCCATTGTTAAATGACTTTATGATTATCTGGCAGTTCAGTGTTAAACACTGTGGATTGAGGTCAGTAAGGGAAAAGAGACATGTGAGTGTCGGGCATCATACCTGTCAGAATATGCATGCTGCTGGTCACTTGACCTTTGACCCCAACCCCTCTATATATGGATGTTGTGTGGAATCCTTGTTCTAGGGGGTTGTGTGGTATGGTAGGTCTGTAGCAGGTAGTGTAACATACAGCTGCATACGTTGCAGCCTGCAGCTGCTGCTTTTTGCCTAGTACTCATAGTGGGGAGCATCTACATGTTGGAGGATAGCAAGCTGTATGTGTCACTGAGGGAGCAGTGTCAGCTATGTCATTACAGCAGAGCCAGGGTAAAGGTACCCATAACAGTCCAGTCGAGGCATGTGCTTAAGGTACATCTGTTATGTAACATTGCTAGTCAAAGAGTAGTAGGTGATATATAGGTAGGCTATATGAATATGTGTAGTGTATCCTACCTACAAGCCTTTGACTTACTAATATGGGTAGCAGTTAATTCAGTAGCAGCAACCTGTTTTGGTTAAAATTGCATGACTCGGTCATTATTTGCTGTATTCACAAGAATGTAATTGAAGTGTAACACACTGGATTCAAACCCAGGACTGTGGTGGCAAAATGTACTGCATGCATGGCATTTAACAGACTGAGCTATTGTGTCAGTGCTGCAGCAGCTCTATTTGCAAGCTATATGTGCATGCATACAGTCTGTGACACAGGAATTGCATTAGCATTGTTTTCTGATGGGTATGACGTCTGACATTCAAATGTCTGTCATAATTTTCTAACCTCAGTCTTTAATGACTTGCCAGTACTTTAACAGACAGATATGTTTTTGTGAAACCATGCCAAAACTAGGGGGCACAACTGTGGATGTTCTGCAGCAGTCTGTACAGTTGACAGCTATACCTACTATCCCAGGCCTCACGTACATCCGTTAATATTTATTTGGCTGTGTACTGGTGTAGTGTCTGCATCACAGTTCGAAGTACACTGTCAATTTCTCCATTATATGTACTTGCAGTGTGTCAGTTGCAATCAGGATATGTTGGTGGAAACACCTTTTTGAGTTCAGACCTGAGTGGCCCAGTGGGTAATATACTGTGCTGTGGTTGACAGGGGGCCCAGGTTTGAGATGTGGCAAGGGTGATTATTTTGCAGATGTGCCTAACACTGCTGTCAGAAACAGATAAGATGATTAAGGCACTTTTAAGCAGTTTTAAATGGGTTTGCATGGCATGCCACGCCACTTGGCTTCACTTAAACTTGTGCTAAAAAAAAAAAAAAAAAAAAAGATGAGAAAAAAGTGGTGATAGAAAAGTGGTGAAATGGGGGCAAGCAGGGGGAAAAACATACTTAAAGGCAGGTAGGGATGTGCAGGATGGGTGTAGCAAGAACCATAGCTCTCCATTTCTTCTACATCAACAGCTGTGCAGGTTGTGGACAAGTTGGAATTTGGAGCCTCACATCCCAGAGGGAGGGATGTGGGTGACATAATTTTGTTGATTAATTTCTGTAATGATTGATTGACAGCAGTATAGGTATGGGCAAAATGGAGAGATATGTATGGGGCGATATTTTTTGCAGGACAGATGCCCATTTCTTTTTAAGGAGAGAGTGTAATGTTGGAGAAGGGATATACATAGGTACATGTGGGGAGATAAGTGGGTAGGAGAGGTAGCATGTGTAAACAGACTAGACAGACAAGACAGCAGACAGAGGTGGTGTATGACACCTTGGACATGGAGGGTATTATAGAATTGTAGAACCAAGTGCCACCAGATGGCAGCAATGGGACTGAGCACCTCACCCATGGGCAGTCACCACTGCTCCTTCATGGCCCAGAAGGTGGCTGTGCTTGGGGCAGGGCACTGAGGCTGGCCTGCCCCTCCAGGTGTGTGAGTCTGCCCTCAATCTGGCAAAGTCAATTGTCCATATTACACTGGACAATCCTGCACACCATCCCTGAGAGCTGTTACTGGGTGACCACTCCCTCTCTGTGCCTGCACCCAGGGGAGACAGGGCCCCTTCCCCTGAGGCAGTTCCACCCATGGTTGGTGCAAGTCCAGTGGAAGGGGCAGCTCCAGTTTGGTTTCCAGACATGCTGAGAGCCAGTGCCATGGCCAGTTGAGGTGGGGTACATGGATCCGCAGGAACCAGCCTACCCATTTATGCTATGGTGATGAGGTTTCTTCAAAGTGTATAGGTTAGTCATGTACAGAACATTTAACCATTAGTTATAACAGCATGCACGAATGTTCCAGTTAACCCAGAATGATAATATTGTATAACATACAGAATACAAGAATAAATGGAATAACAGTCAGTATTGTAACAGCATGCCAGTAATAGTTATGGCATAAGGCCAACAACATTGGTATTTCAACAAGGTATGTTAGTATGCGACCATTGTAATACATAGCAATAATAAAACACAAGGCCCATTAGGTTATGAGAACAACATATGTGAAAAATAAACCATACCCATAGTATAACAATTATTTGTGATGCAGATAAGCAGTGGGGGGAGAGAGAGAGATACATTCCATTAACAACAGCATAGGCTATATTGTTTGCAACAGTACTGTTCCATACTCTACAGTCTGCCCTTGCTTTATGTATACAAGTGCCCTGTAGCTTCTTTAGCACATACATACCACTCAAGCTATCCACATGGGACAGTATGTGCCAAGCTGTAACACTTACAGGTACAAAACTACAGGGGACTATTACATGTCAGGGGAACATATATAACTACCAAGGTGTACTATGCACTGTTGTTATGTGAGTGTGCTACTGACATATTCAACTGGATGTTATATCTGTGTCCAAGAGTTTTGACAACACTGATCACTATCCATAACAGTGTGACACTTAAGAGACATGTATCATGCACAGTACAGACAGTTTACACTTATTCTGCTGTCCTTGGCAGGCATGGGGTTAGACTAACAGCAGACATTCACAGATGCACCAGGCATACAGCCATATCAACAATAAACCATTTTACTTGTCTCATTAACTAGGAATAGTAGTGTACTTGTTGATGCTTTATTTAATGAAGCCTTATCACCTTGCTGAGGAATGCATTTGCACACTAGTACATCTGGACATAGAAATTACTATACCATTTATACAGCTACTACATACATTTATTTACCTGTAAGTCTTGTGGGGAGAAAATCTGTTAACAATACATAACTGTTTCTATACATATTCATAGTACTTGTTTGTTTCAATAAATATATAGTAATACATGTCCCTGGATTTGAAACACAGTCTGTGTGTGTCAAAATGAACAACATACATATCATTTATCAAATTGAGCTACTGAGCCACTATGGTGTGTTGCTTGATTGCTATGTGCCTAGAGCTCACCTGGTAACAAAGTCTGACCTGGTAATATAGGTGCAGTGTCACACAAGACTGCAGTGATGGTTGAACACACACGCATGAGATTCATGCATGACAGAGATAGTTGAATTGTGTATTAATACGTGGAATACAGGTTTACACATTTAACCCCTAGTGGATGGAAATATGTGTGATGTGTACAGAGCATATTGGGGTGCTGGGTTGCCCACCTGACCCATATACAGTTGCAGATGGTATATTTGCAGTCTACAGCTATTACAGTTTCATAATTGTCTGCATCAGCATAACTATGTTCATTAATGCATATAGCTGAAATGCAAAGGTTAACACAAGACAATCCTGAGAGAAACACACTATAATACCTTAGACATTACTATTCTAGGTTCAGATCTTAGTGCAGAAGAAATACCATAATGCATTATATCTTGTAGTGCAGCTCTACATCTACACTTTAGCAAAACAGTTCTTTATCAGCCAACCTTCAGTCACTTCATAGTATTATACTCATGTTTACTTCACAGCAGTTGTAATAATCAATTTTTTGACCAACAGCCCAAATACACACAACATTTGGCACAACAAAGTTTTATTGGGGGTGACATGAAACAGTGATTGCTATACATCTAACAGTCTTTATTCTTGAACACTTTAAATAATGCAGGTGTTGACAGACAGCTGTTATTCAACGATGTATGCAGTACTAATCTTATTTCCTTAACAATTCTGACTGCAGTTGTACTTTATTTCCTGAAAATTATGAATGCAGTTGATTTATTCCCTTCACATTATGAATGTGGTTGTACTTTATTACCAGAACATTATTAATAATATAGTATGCACTTGTTATTCCTTAACATTATTAATGCAGTAGTAACTTTCTTTCCTTCACATTAGCAGGTTTCATGCTTTCATCTATATTGAACGGTACCTAGCATTACTCACTTATATCAGTCCAAGTCTATGAACACATTCATTGCAGTACACTCAAAACAGAATATACCTATTTTCAGTTACTACTGTACTCTTTCTTAATTATAATAGTATATATTGCAGGATATGTCTGTACTCACCACACTCTTGGCACAAATTGGCCAGGTGTCCTGCATGGGTGTCCAGGTTGCAAGTTCTCTCCTCCGCAGCTGTGTGGAGAGAAACACATAAACGCATACCTGCTTATCAGATAGTCATACTATACTTTGGTAAATCAATGCTTCCTATACTTACAAACTTGTGCAGCATTGTCGTCCCAAGCATCTTGGATCCACTGGGCTGAGTTCTCCCTTCCTATGCTTCAGGTTGTTTTAGTCATTACACACCTGCTCACCAGTGCAGGGGATACTAGTTGCACTGGTGAGGTTGTATGCCAGCCAGTCCTAGACCTCTGATTTGTATTCTGACCCCTGGTACTGGCCCTGAAGCAGCCAGATGTCATGGTCTTTCATGAGGAGCCCAACCATGACCATGGACTCCAACATGCCCTACCACTGTGCTCGGAAGTGTACACCCTCTCCAACTCCTGCCATAGTTCCTACACTGGTCAAACTCCAACAAGTTCTGGCTTTATTCTCACATGTTCATCTTAAATAAGGCTGTTTTCCCACCCTTTAATGTCATTGGACCATTTTTAAAAATGCTAAGTGAAGCTTAGCACCATGCAAACCTGCTGAGCTCAGATGAGCTGTGCTTAAAGTGGCATTGCTTAGCAGTGCCCAAACCAGCTAAGTGGTGTGTTGTTATTTACTGCTAAAATGGGTCATATTTAAGCATTGCTTGGATAACAATCTGAATCCAAATGAAGTTGGGGTCTAATAAACTGGCCTTTTGTGACCTGGTACCTAGCAGCCAAAAATCCAACATCATTTATTTCAGGTACAGTATATGGAATAACTGACTTCACTACATGCACTAGGGTCTGCCACAGGGGTTGTACAGCAGGGCATTCACATAATAGGTGAAAATAATTAGTCACTTTGCAGGGGTCGCTCTTGCACGTTGATGTAGATGCCTTCTTTATCTTTCAAAAATGGATCAGGTTGATCTGCCAGCAATGGAGTATCTTAACATGAGTATAACTTGATAGACTTGGTAATCTATTATCAGATATATGGTCGAGATGCTGTTCCTATTCTACTGTTAAGACATCATGCCGAGAAAGTTAAACCATTTCTTTTTAGCTTCTGACTCAATAGTTGTGTTGTGCCTTTAACTGTTTTATACCAATATTTAAGTTTATCTCCTTTTTGATTTTGGAACATGGGCAAAATTGTTGGCTAGGCTTATAAGGGCCTCCAGGCCAATAGCCTAGTATCATCCTATGTACCTATGAACCTATGATTCAGTTTAGTTTGTGCATTCTTTAATATTCCTATAACGGGAAATAATCAAGTATCATGAGTATTGGTGCTCCTTAGTTTGTAGATATTTCCACCACTGGACGCTTACTAATGGATAAAGAACTTTTAATTCCACAAGCATCTTAAAAGTTATGCAGTCAGATGAACACAGTTATTTTACATACAAAATCCCAGTCTTTACCCAGTCAGGCCACAGCAAACTACATTTATCAGTAGTGATCATCTCGTTGTTCCAGATGGGAGTAAATCACAGCATGCCATTTTTTTCTGTACTTTTTTTCTCCAGCACCTCATTGACAATCATCTCTCAAGGCACCCTGGGTTCCATACTTTGTTTGACAGATGAGGTTTACCATATGGAAGCAAAATGTATAAAGTATTAGTTTATATGGTGCCAAAATAAGGATAGGGGTGGATCTACCTCTGTAATAATGACACCCAGTTACCAATATGCTAAAGGTTATGAGATCTAGGAGTTCAAACCCCCCCTCCTCCTTAAGAATTGCCAGGCATTTGCAGATGCCTCATAATTGTTTACCTTGCCATAAAAATCTTCTAGTTAGTGCATTGCATTTTTGAATACATATTGAGTATATTTTACTGAGGAGATTCTTGAGAATGAATAAGACCCTGAGTAAGACATGCATTGTAACCACCTGAATTTTACTGAAAAACAGCAGTGTGCATTTTAACCACCAGAATTTGACTGAAAAATAGAAGTGTTTCTAAATTATTTGGCTATAGCTGCTGCCTCATCGATATAATGGTTGATGTAAAGTTCAATTCAAGCAATTTATAACTTGAGGGTCATCTATATTCCCTAATAATCAACTTTCCTAACTAGTTTAATCTGGATGTTACAGTTCTTTCTTTTTTATTATTTGCATTTGTTTACTGGGAAAGTCCAACTGGGTAATCAATATGCATTGTCAGTGGAGGCCATGGGAAAAAGTTCCAAAAAGTTAGATAACATCAAATAAAACTGAAATATAAATGTAAATAAAGAAAAGCATGTATATACATACAATTTGACAGTGGAATACATAGGATGCAATAAAGCACGAGGAGACAACAGTGATAAAAATGTAAAATACTGGCAATTAAATATGACAATTAGTATATATAACATTTATCAGATGTATAGCCTTTTATGCTCGGAAATAAAAGAAATTAACAAAAAAAAAATACAATTCTCCCCTAAGAATGTGGAGAGGGCATGTGTTGAAAAGTACAGATAGATTTATAAGTGGTTAATATGAGGGTGAAGTATTTGTTAATCTAGATCATACAGATGAGGTGCATGGGCATAGCTATGAGTTAGAAATTCTTTGAGAGAAGACAAATACATGAGGCAAAATATAGTTCTGGTTGACGTTGGGACACAGTTTGATAATCTGACTCTGCTGTGTGAATATACACTTTGTCCCATACTTTTTTTTTTGGCATGGGTAACTACTTCAGTAGCTGCAATGTTTAGAGAGGTAATGTGGAAGTTCCTTTAAGCACTGGCATAGGACTTAAGAAAAATAGTAGTACAGTCATTTGGGGATTAAGTAAAAGTTGGAGACATTTTGTGTCATGGATTGTAGTTGTAGTGGGTTGTCAGATGAGCAGATGACAGCTGAGTGATCTGCATATAAAATAAGGCAAGCTTGCAGAGTGTAGCTTATTGATGAAAATATTAAAGAATAGTGGACCTAGAATAGAGCCTTGGGGAACACCTATTTTAACTATGAGAAAAGGAGACAGATAAATGAAGAGACCAATTTGACAAGTTGATATATTTCAAATAGGAAGGTACAGAACCATAGAAGAGTTGGTTTGGAAAGTCCCAGAGAGGAAATCTGAATCAGAAGTTTCTCATATGACACTGTGTCAAAGACTTTTGAGAGATCTAGAAAAACAGAACAGATAAACTTTCTTTGTTCTCAGGTCTTATTAATGCTGTTGGAAAAGTTGAGGAGAGCTGTAGTGTTGTTTTATTGGGGTCAGGAGATAATTTTGTAAGAGGTACTGAAGGAATCGGTTATGAATAAACTTTTCCATGATCTTAGAAAAGGGGGACAGGATGTCAATTGACCTAAAGTTAGACATTTCAGAAGAGTTACCAACTTTATGGAGGGTAATAATAAACAATTTTTCCAAAAGCAAGGGGCACTGGAGTTTTGAATAGTTCTGTTGATGAAAATTGAGACTGGGTAAGCAATAGAGTTTGCAGTGAGCTTAAGGTACTCAGCAGGCAGATAATCAGTAGAAGAACAGGGTTTCAGTTTCTCTAGTAACTGTCTAACATGATATAGAAACAGGCTGGAGATTTAACTCAGAGATGTCTGGGCTAGTAGAGTTTTATTGTTGATAAAATGAATAGTGAGAGCTGTAGGTAAGAGAAGCTATGATGCTGACAAATAAAGTATTATATTTGGTAGCCATTTCAGCTTATACTCAACAAGTACAGATGGGGTTTGGTGAGGAAGGAGAGCCAGGTGGAAGAATTTTCTTAAGCGAGCTCCAGAATGTCTTTTAGTTTTTTTTATGATAATCTTGTGGGTCTGTGCAGTATTTTCTTTGTGTAGATAAATTTGCTTCTTGATGAGGTTACACATCTCTTTGTATAGATGTAAGGTTTGAAGCGTTTTATCTTTGTGATATTGTTTCCATGCTTTGTCATGTTTTTGCCTTAAAATTCTAATTGAACGAGTCAGCCAGGACTTTTGAGCAGTGTTTTACTCTTATTTCTAGTAGGGGTAAGGGCATTTCAAGTATTTGTGAATATATTGTTGAATTTTGTTTCATCTAGGCGTAGGGTTTTGAGTGGAGACCAGTTAAAAGATTTTAGTAAATTATTCACATTGTCAGGATGAAAGTAAGAAACATTTCAGTATGTATATCTTGATGTTTCATTAGCTGGTGGGTTATTTCTCTATTGGTACATATGGGGTGATGGTCACTAACTCAGTCAGGCAGTACCCCTGAGTTAGCATATTTTCTGGGGTTAGAGACAAGTTTTCAGTTGAGGATAGAATTTTTATGATTCGATTTGTTGCGTCAATTAAGAGAAGAGATTAACTGTTTAAACCCACACAATTTAAGGCTAGTAGTTAGGGTGTTATATGTCACAGATAACCAGTCAGTGTTAACATTGCCTAAAATAATGGTTTCATTAGTAACATTTGTAGTTATCCAGCAAAAGATTTCTTCTAATAAGCTAATATTATTACGTGGTTATATATAGACGGCAACTATACATAACTTCTTATGTTTATAAACGCTGAGAAGAGGGAGAAGTTATTTCGCATTTTGAAAGGTTGGTCTGTTGATTTTGACAGGTGAGAAAGTTATACAGTTATCGTATATAATTGCAACATCTCCCCCTTTTTTGTATATTCTGTCACATCGAATTATATTGTAGCCAGGCGAAAGAATTTCAAAATCTTATATAAGGAGCTTTAGCCATGTTTCATAATGGCAGTAATATTTTGCAAGTTTTGAAGAAACCATGCCTGTATGTTTGTAAGTTTGTTTAGAATACTATGAGTGTTAAAGGAGGTAAGACGTTTTGTGGGCATTGTATAGGAGTTAGGGACAGAGGATGTTGGAATGGATGAGGCTCAGGGGCCCGGGTTGGGATGGAAATCGCTGCAAAGAGTGCTTTTAGAGAAGATCAGATTGAAATTAGTTTTTTTTTTTTTTAAATAACATTTATAAGTTTATTCCCGGTTGTCAAAGCGAACTGAATGATTAGAGGTTTTATATTCGAGAAGATGAGTAGGCTGGACATTAAATACATTTGAGGAAATAAGTATGAAGGAGGGTTTAGCCTGAGTATAAGTAAGGTATTTTTTAGTGTGTGAGTGTGAATAAAGTGAGAGAGTATCACGGCAGGTAGTAAAGTGTCTAAATAGCAGAGATGTGAAGATGCACAAGTGTAACATGGTAGATGGAGAGATCTATGGAGTACTCATGGGAGATTATAGTTGAATGAAAAAAGAAAAGATGTTAAATGAGAAGGAAGAAAGTGAAATTGGTTTGTTGGAGATTCCAGGCAGGGTGGTCCCTTATTATGGGGATAGAGAAAGGTAAGATTTTAATAGAGTATAATCAGTTAGAGAAATGTAGAATAAACCATCGTGTAGTAGGTGAAATTGTGAATTAGAGAAAGTATTAGGAAGAGAGTGATTAAGTGGGTAATGTGTATAATAAAAGGTTTGTGGATATTATGTTTTGGGTCAATATTCTGATAGAAGGGCAATACTGAAGGACTTACTGAGGAGGAGGAAGACATGGGTATTGTAAATAGGAAAAAGGAAAATAAAAAATACAGAATATAATGTTATAACAGTGGAGAAGAGTACAGTAAATGATGAGCAGAATAAGTGTAGTGATAAGGTGCCATAAGACAGAAAAATGTGTGGGTGAACAACATTGGCTAACGAGGTAGTAACAGGGATTGGTTAGGTTAGAAAGAAGAGGAGGGAGTAGGAATGAGGAAGAGGAAGGGATATGTGCAGTCAATTTAGAAAAGGAGCAGCTGGGTGGGGATTTGGGGAATGGGAGTGTAATGAGCACAAGTGTAGCAATGGCGATTTGAGCAGGGAGGAAATCCCACACAGGTGGGGGTATTAGCCTAAGAAAAATCAGTGCCAATGGAGGTAAGAGATGGTGTAAACAACAGTGCCAGTGCTTTTGCTAATATAATGTGAGTAATTCAGTAGGACAGCTGAGAAGAGAAAGTTTTAAAAACTTGCGGTTGGGTCTGAAAGCCATACACTAAAGCCAAAACAGGCCACTCATGAGTAAGAAAACCATATATATCAAGATACAATGGCTTTAACAAACCTGAGCTACAATGGAATCTGAAGTGTCCAAGTATCCTTTTCATTTAGAATTTGCACTGGCTGCAAGCTCAGTGGTACAGATGGTTTTATCAGCTTATCTAATGACATGAAAGGTGTCAGTCTATATACTGCCTGCACTGCATTTTTTTTTTTTTTTGCAGGCTGCAAATCCTCCTAGCAGAAGAAGGATAAATTTATGCTGAATGATGCAGAAAAATGGGAAACCAATGACTTTCAATACTTGCTTGAAGGGGCAAACTTGTAAGCCTACTGGCACCGAGAGGTGTCAGTCTATATATTGTCCACAATGAAAATGTTATTTGCAATAGAGCCTGATATGTTAAGGGACTGAGAGGGAAATTGTTAATTTCATTTCATTGTTTTGAAATATTGTATATTTTGCTGTGTCCTAGAAAAAATTACACTATATTATGGGTCCAAAATGCACATATGGTTTCACTACACAAGTTATCCTGCCATCTGCAAACCAAGTAGTTAAAGTTAAGGGTAATCCCTTAAGGTTGATCCTGCACTGTTCAAAGTCACTCTACAGGCACAAGTCTAGAACAAACATAGCCAGGATCAAAATCATTTTCTTTTGTTTTGTATTCAGGAAGAAACGGGTAGTAAACATGCTATAAGCTTTCTTGCTGAAGTTATTTGTAAGTATAACATATTTTTATCCATTTTTTCACATTATGAAAGGTATTGTTCCACATTTTGGAGATAGAAGATTGTAAATCTTTCCAAGCTGTACAACTTACAGGCAAAGGTATGGCATCTAGGTCAAAAGATACCTTTTTCCATTTTACTCTGCCCTCATTAGACCAATCATTGAGTACAATGCTCTCTTCAGTATGTACTGCATCAGGTACACAAATGTCCCTCACAAAAAAATACATGGAGTAGAAAATATGCCTTACATGGACAGCCTCAAAGCCCAATCACTTTGCTAATTCTCCTATGGACTGCTGAGAAGCCAGCCATGACTGGCCTACAAAGCATCCGCTGATCCAGCTCTGATGGACATACTGCATATTCACAAAAGAAATAGCATCAGAAATACCTAATCCAGGCCTCTAAATCTTATCAGTAACTTAAATAATACACATTGTAAGGATAAGCATGGGTTTCAGAGACTTTCCATCTATGTGAAACAGAGGTCTTCCCTGCACTTGTTCAAGCAGTGAATGGGGAATCAAAAATGTACCCCTCATTTAGCACCAAATGACTCTATTGTAGAAAGAAAGCTTGTAAATACATGACCATTCATGTCCAAGATATATATCTATATATATATATATATATATATATATATATATATATATATATATATGGAAACGTATCAGTTCCACAAAAGAACACTTACTCGATGACCAGATCACCGAGACTACATCTCCGACTGAGCAAATTTCTGACAATGGTAAGTATGAGTAGTGCGGAACGGGATGTATTCCCTTTTCCGCAATGTGGTACGATCTTGGAGTTGGTATATTTAAGTAGGGGGTGTGGGGGTGTATGGGGACTTGCTCCCTTGCTATATACGTTTCTTTTTTTATTTTATTTTATTGTGGAAACGGGAATACATTCCATTCTGCAGTATTTATACTTACCATTGTCAGTGATTTGTTGTGTCGGCGATGTGGTCTCAGTGATTTGGTCATTGGGTAAATGTTCTGTCATGGATCTATATATATATATATATATATATATATATATATATATATATATAGATAAATCTTATGGTATCAAACTCTGTCCAATATAATCGGAAAGCATGGCTATGCATTTATAAAGGTCCTTTAAGGTTATTAGCATAGCAATCCTATAGGATGCTATGAACCTATGCTTGCTTGTGTCAGTAATGACATATTTCCTAGATAGACCTTTGATGGGATTGTCTACAGGCAAAGAAGCATATTTCTTTTACAAGGAATCTGACATGGCTTTCAATCACAGTCTCTAGTTCTTTCCAATATGTTAAAATATATACCCTAGCAATAATTGCCATTTGTACTGTTCAGGTTCATTCACTCATGGATAACATCTGACTAAAAAGTTAATTTATCACAACCTACTTTTCAGAGTTCAAGTCTGTTGTTATGCCTGATACATTTTGTACACCATGTATGATGCATTTCCAGACCCTTTGCACAAATCTGTGCTCCTATAATTTCTGGAATATGCCATTCCCCTTGACCAGAGCCAGGTTCCATCATTCCTGGTGTGAAAAACTTCCACAGAGGTTCTCTCATTAAGGAGAAGTGCCTACATATATTGATACATCACAGCTGAATATCATCTTGAGAACAGGTTAATGAATTTACTTCTCAAATGGCTAACTTAATTATCTAGCTGTTTGAATCTTGGAGTTAGGTATAGTTTACTGAGACTTGTAAAGCATCTGCTTTTGTGTACTGATGGGTTTTATAGCTTAAACAGTCTTAAATATATTTAGGGTTAACCTTGATTTCCTTTCTCAGCAATGAAGTCATTATTGCATGCCTTAGCTGGAAGAATTACCATGTCACCTAATGCTAATTTAAAAAAATGATGAAATTGGTGAAATGCTTGCTAACATTGTTGTGTAACTCTCATTGTGAACTATATGTTCACATTTTCCATACTCAGCCCATTACTATTCAATATCTTTATTAATGACTTCCACAAAGCCATTCCTAACACCAAAATTGTGCAATATGCTGATGATTCCACTTTGATCTGCTCTGCCTCTAGCCTAACAGACATCCAAGCCCTAACTCAAAGTGCCTTCTCAACCACTGAAAACTGGATGCTACAAAATCATCTCTCCCTAAATGCTAACAAAACTAAGATCCTCCTTTTCTCCCCCTCTAAATCCTCCTCTCTTGATAAAAACTCATTTCAAATTACCAGCCTCAGCAACTCCTCTATCGAGATTGTACCCTCCACCAAACTTCTCGGTGTTACAATTGATGATCAACTAAAATTTAATACCCATATCCAGCTAAACATCAAAATAACACACATAAAACTAGGCTTACTGTATAGAAACAACCACTTCCTCTCTCCTCATTCCAGACTAACCCTTGCCTCTACCTACCTCCTTCCTTCCCTCCTGTATGGAACTATCCTGCTCACTAATCTTTCATCCACACTTACCTCCAGATTGGAACTATGTTACAACAAAATCTCTAGATTTGCCACAAATGCCAAATCCTCTTCTCATCACTGCTCCTCCCTTCACTCCCTAAACTGGCTTGAACTTCCCAATCAACTTAACTTCCTCCAAATCACGACAGCCTTCAAACTATTGCTACACCCTTCTACCTGCCCTGCTCTTTCTAATATTCTACAACCTTATACCCCCCTTAGACCACTTAGATCTTTTCAACAAAACCTGATCACAGTACAAAAACCTCAGTGCCCTGCAGGTTAGCTTCTCTTATCCTTTACCCTAGCTAAAAAATGGAATGCTGTGCCCTCGACACTAAGGACATGTACCAACCTTAATAACTTCAAAACCCAACTTCATTCCTACCTCTATCTAAACAGAATTTGCAACTGCACTCTTCAGCCTACAACTCTTAAACTATCTTCTCCCTTTTCTCCAGGCTAACCTCTTCCTATTCACCTTCCTATCCTTTCTAAAAATATTTAGCTTAGGTAACAAAACAGTAAAATTTGATTTTCATGATGTAAGCCTTTTTCCTCCTTAACAAAATTGAAATTGTTAGTGTTTATTCTTTTGTAACTACTTGTTATCTGTAATACATACTGTCTATGACTTTTCATGTTAATTGAAACTGTTTTGGTAATCAAAATATTATTAAACTGTTGTATTTCCTTGTTGGAGCTTTTCTCCCCGGGCCTCTACTGAAAACGGGCCCCCAAGCCCAGTGGACCTCCCCGGTAATCAAACTGAAATAAATAATAAATAAATAAATAAATATGTGATATGTATAACATACCTGCCTTGATCCATTAGCTTCACCAATTCATCAGATGAGGTTAGCCCATAATGATATTTCTAATCCATCACATATTCCAGGAATTCTGCATCTTCTTGAACTTCTGTGCAGGCACGTGTGATACCATTATGCAATGCATCTTTTAGTGTATCGATGGGGGGGGGGGGTTAAACAAGAACAATCCACTCTTAAATGTATGGCAACACCTAATATTTTTACTTCTAAATTGAACAGGGTGTTTTTTTTATTGACTGGGAGAACCCTACGTACAGTGAAACTCGGGGCATACTTGAGCCAATTTCAAAGATCCTAACATACACAGCCATGATAAGGTGTATCCTACCTCATTTACTAGAATAAAGTCTTCCCCTATAAATTTCTGAGCTAGTCTATGAATTTTCCAAAACCATCTGTTATTATTCAGGATAAATATATAACTTAATACATACAAAACCTTTGGAAGGAACATAGTTTTTTGGCTATTAATTCTGCAAACTAGAGATAAAAAGAGCCTCTTACACTTATGTAATTTGATCGGCAGTTCTTCCCAGAATGGTCTTAGGTTTATTGCCTTACTTCGACTAAATGAGGTCTGCAACATTATACTAAGGTATCTGACCATTTTTTTATCCCTTTGAAATGATATAGTAGATAAGCCAGTACAGTGTGCTATCAGGGAATAGTACAAAATGTTTCCATTGCTTCTAGCCCTCAAGCTCTCATATTAAGCAGACATGGTCAGTCATTTCAATAACAACCTAGAGGTTCTTGTCTGCATGCTCTGTGTACAAAAGACAGTCAATGTCACAAAATATTGTTCATAATTCTATTTCTGAGGTGTTCCATCCCTGTAGCCTGATAGGGTTCCCTTACATGTTGCATTCAAGTATCATTTGCTGATAAGAACTGGTAAATAAACAACAGACCACCTTGCCTGTTTTCCTTAGTCATTGAAATGGAATCTGAGACTATGTCTTATTGTTAGCATATACACAAAATACAAATAAATTACTGCTTTAATCAGTCATTACCCACAACTGGAACCGAGGAGGTGTTAAAACATTTTTTAAAATGTCATTTGGTTCAGTGAGATAGCAGTTTATTTGGATTATCAGTATTTCACTGAGAAAGGGCATGTATTTGTTGTACCTGTATGTAAGTGATGACTGCATGCATGTGGTCAGTAAATGAATGGCCTTTAACAAATCTAGCTTTAGCTGCTTCCATTTGATAGTGTATCAGGGACTGGACTCTAGCAGCAAAAATGTTTGCATACAGTTTAGCTCCCATATTTATAAGTAAGATAAAGCAACAATTTTCTACCAGTAAGAAATATGTTCTTATTTTGTAAAAGCACAATGATACAAAATTACTTAAGTGTAGGAGGGAAGTTACCAGTAGTGGATATTTCTTGGAATAAGGATTTCAGGAGCAATTTGAGTTTGTTTTCTGAAGATTTATACAGGTCTGTTGTTAGCCCCGTGGCATGGGTCTTTTCATTTCACTATGGGATTTATGGATAATAAGAACTCTTGCTCACTATTAGGTTTTATTATTTTCACCTTGACTTCAAGTTTCAATGATATAAGGTTTAACAAGTTCAAAAACCAACTTCCCAACCTATCTCAGTATGGTGAGGTGTCATCTTTGTATAGATTGGAGTAATATGCATGGAAGGCTACATGTACACAATTTTAGAAGGTAACATTTCCTTTCATAATCGTTACTAAATTTAAGTTAATGCTTCTTTGCCTTTTAACTTGTAGCTTTTATGGGTGCTCCTCCAGACCTCAAGCTTATAGCACTGCTTTCTTTAAATATACCTCAGACATCTCTCTCGCTCTCTCTCTCTGTACCAGCCACCATTTTGTCTCTCTTAATAGTGCTGATGTCTCTATGTATTTCTCAATTTACTCTTCTTACATTTCACTAGGGCAGTGCTGACATCTGCCTCCAGTTGCTTTATTTTTTTGTCCAATTTGGAACATGGTTGGACATTTGATGCTATGCATAATATCTGTAAATTTAATTTCAAACATTCTCACCAGACCAAAGAGGGAATTTTGTACAGTGGATTGCGTTGTAAAAATGTACTTATACCTTGCTTAATTCCCTCCTGTAGGATTAGTGGTTCCATTCTTTATTGCTTATATCTCTAGGTTTTGTATGTCAAGTCCATTAAAAAAAACAACTATGCCACATGGTCTGACACAGGACAGGGTGAGATGCTTACATCTTTAATACTAGACAATTACCTGTCCTGTTGCATGAACCCCTCATTAGGAGACATAAAAGTGTATCCTGGGTCCTCTCCTTCAGTGGCCACCATAGATTGCAAAGCTTCAATGCACCCACATTACTGTTTATTACATTTTAAACCCTGAATCTACTACTACATTGACCCCCCCCCCCCATATCGATGAGAAATTCCTCTTTGTTGAAATTACTGACAGAATTAAATATGCTAGAGGAAAATCCATGGGACCCCTCATTTGAGCGATATATGACTCCTACTACAAAGGGTCTCTTGTAGCGTTCTTAGTTCTTCTAGTACCCATATTTCCTCCTTGTGCAAAGTCCTGTATATCCCAGTTAAGCCCTTTGCTAATACAAATGAGTTTTCCCATCTTAGAGATGTTGACAGGCTTTAATGAATGAGATTATCATATAAATTGTTCAAACAACTCATTTCCAACACATTCCCTGTCAATTTAAATCTCTTACAACAACACCACATGTATGATGTAAAATATTTTATCATGACATTTTGTTCTGGAATTGAACATCATCCTACACTTCAAGGTAATTATTATAAAACTCTACATTTAATATAAGCATACCTCTCAACCTCTTTGAGCAGGAAATCTGGACAAAGTCATAAATAATGGGTGGACAAAGGCCCTAGAAGAGGGACAGTTTTTAGTAAAATTTAGTAAAATAACAGGTTTTGTGTTGGCATGAATTTTCTGAAGTATACAAAGTCTGAAACTCAAATGTCTGTTATTATTTTCTGACTTCAGTCTTTAATTATTTCTCAATGATTTGCCAGAAAGACACAATTTTATGAAAAATGGATCAAAATTATGAGGCAAAATCTGGATATTCTGCAAAAATTTGTACATCTGAAAGTTATGACTTTAAATCTAAATGAGCCTTAACCTCTAATAGCAGGGGGGAAAAAACAATATAAACTGCAAAAACTCTGGTAAAATGTGTTGTTTTGTTTATTGCTAAGCAACACAGTTCCCCTGGTGGAAGCTTTCAATGTAAAGTTCAAGCTACAGTAACATTACTTTTTATAACAGTAATTAAAACGAAGTAATGCAATACTGTCCTTTTACGCACTAATTTAACCTTGCCTACAGTTATTTAGGTACTCGTTTGCAGAGGAGCGAGACTACAAACTCTCTGTAGCTTCCAGTGACTTAATCCTTTTAGCTGTGGATGCTTTAGATGGTTCCTCATTCTTTCTTCCCTGGTTTGTGACTGCTGGCTTCAGGGATATCATACTTTCTACTAGATGGATTGCCTGGATTATGAACTGATTCTGATTTGGGTATGGCTACATATTTCTCTGGTATAGCCTGCACCCTCTCTCTATTATCCAGATTGCTAGCTGAACAAAGCCAAAAAATAATAGGCGGGGGAGATGAAGGCCAGAACCAGTGATACTTCATTAAATGTTGCACTTATATACTTAGAAAGCTATTTGAATAAAGTGTGTTAGCATACATTTTTCTGAGGGATGTGAAGTCTGAAACTCAAACGCCTGTTATTATTTAGTGACTTTAATCCTCACTGATTTTCCAGAAAACCACAAATTTTATGAGGAACAACCAAAAATATGAGGCAAAAATGTGAACATTCTGAGTAAATCTGGACAATCGAAAAGGGTGGCTATCACATCTTTGGGCCCTGCGGTGGTTCCCTGGACTGTTAGGTTGTGAGTTAAGTCATTTTTCATGTTTTCCTGAAGAAACCTCACTGCAGCATCAGGATTGTCAAATAGTTGTTTGCTATTTCACTGTTTAACTTTCAAGACAGTAGGGTATTTAATTGTTCCAGCCAAATGATTTTTCTTCTTGCAAAATCCACCCTCCTAGGCATCATTTTATATGAAAAGTACTGGTACAGTCTGATCTTTTGTTGTATATTTATTGTATAGTTGAAGTTCTTGCCTTCCTAGGTTGCTCTAATTATTATTTCTCTGTCCCTGAAGTTCAGCATCTTAAATATGATCTGTCTCAGGGTTTGGTCAGCAAAAGCTGGTGGCCTTAAGGAGCAGTATGCTCATTTTAACGTTAAGGAATGCAGCATATTTGGGCCTGTTTTTAATAAATCTTACAGGAATAATGCCAGATCGTCCTTTAAGCCTAGAAGCCTCACACTGTAACAGCACTGCCAATTTTCAAGACCATTAGTCTTCTGCTGGAGGAGAAGCCGCGGTGGTACAGCAGTAGCATTGTTGCCTCACATCAAGAGATTCTTCTGTTCGATTCTCGGCTGGAGTGTCTTCTGTGTGGAGTCTGCATGTCCTCCCCCCAGTTGAGTGGCTTCCGAAAGACATGCGTGAATGGGTGTGTCTTCGCTGAAGGTTGGGCATTGGGCTGGCAGCTCGGCACCATAAAAATCTACTGCCAATCATTAGCAGACCGGAGTTTCCATGGTGGCGACCCCTAACCAGGAAAAGACAATTAGTCTTCTGCTGGAGATGTCTGAAAAATGCATTTTGATCTCATACCTGAACTTATAGGCACTGAGCTATGGTTTTATTCTTTGTCATCATGGATTCTAAAATAGATATTTTATTGGCTACTACTGAATCTGTATTTAATTTTGGTACACTGATATTTTCATTTCAATGGCACCTGCTAAAACTTGAGTTAGCAGAGTGGACAGATTGCCTAGCTTTATTTCTAGTGAGGTCAATTGCTCTAGTCAGACCATTGGCATGTTGTAGTCAGACTTAAATCCTGATGATTAGAGATGTTTTGCTGCAAAGTTCTTCTCACCAATAGAAAAGTATATTATTTCAAGGGTTTATCCCCACTTTCAACCTGTTTTCTTTGTACTCTTTCAACTTAAAGGTAGAAGGCAAGTTGCTGTGATATTGGTAGTTTGAACTGGGTGGATTGTATATCTATCTATCCATCTATCTATCTAGTCTTGTGGCAAGCATTGTTTGATCTATTTCCAGTCCATTTGCTCAGCATAATGGGTATTTTGGGTATTTTTTAGCTGCATGAAACTAATGTAGATTTAAAGGTAGGTTGTAGAAAATGTTGGAAACCTGTTTGTTGAATGAAGCTGGATGATATTCAAATTGTTAGTTTAGTTACAGTAATGAAAGTAACCCCCTCCAAAAAGGAACCAGATAACTTATTTTTAGCAATCCTACCTTACTTGAAAGCAATCATTAGGCAATGGAATGAAATATTACTCCTCCCTGATAATATAGCAATGGGAAAGCAGGCTGCAAGATTTCAAATGATGTGAAAAACAATAAAAAGTCTAGTGTGAAGTCAGCAGTGTGATTTTTTTTTTCTGGTAGACTGTTGTACAGTAGAGATAGGATATCAAGAATGACATAACAAGAAGTTGAAATATATGGAAATAATATCTTTAGGTGATCCCACTAGGGTTGTCACCTTTTCAAATGCCCAAAGTGGGACATTTTTTGTAGAAATGTGAAATTTTGCACTACAACACATATCCATGGCCAATGTAAAGGACAGAACCTCACTTTTTTGCCAAAATAAAAACTTATTTGTGCACTATTTAAGTTGCTTACACTATTTCTTATAGCATTTAGGTGTTTCAAACACAAAATAACTGATTTAAACAACTATTGAAGAAAACTTAGGAAATATTTTTTGTCCTAAAATCTTAGGACATTTGGCATTTTTTAGGTTTTTCAGCAGGACACAACTGCCCAAACAGGGACTGTCCCTTGCAAAGAGGGACATGTGATAACCCTATATCCCACCTTTCCTGTTGTATTATGGGATTTTTGATTCAGTTCCATAATTAACATGTCTCATGGCCATGGCATATCCTACATAATTAGATATACACATATTTTATTATATTAGAAATGTAGCCATGATTTCACAGGTATTAGTTATGTGCTTAATGATGACAGCAGTCAGTCAGAATGCTTTTTAGTGTATGGGGTGTTGCTTATGCTTAACACAGACAAGAATGTTTTAGGTAAGAAGGTTAGACAGAAAATAAGGTTATATTCATTATAAGAAAGATCTGTTTTGCTTTAGAAAATATGCCAATATAATCTTCCATTTCTGTATTTTGGAAACTCTAATAAAAACAAGTACAAAGAAAAGAAGAAGAAAATCTAGAGTAATAAAACCACACAGTCTCATACTTTAGAAAGGGGGGCTTCTGAATGGTGGTAACACATTTCTTAAAGGTAATAAGTGAATGGAATCCTCTTTTTACAAAAGGTGGCAGAGTGTATGATGGGAGGCAACTTCAAGAGCTGATGGGATAAATTTAGACAGGAAACATAGGATGCAGTTTAGGAGAAAAGTGATTGACAGTTTGGCAGGAGCTGTAGAACTATAAAGACACTCGAGTAAACCAGATATAATGAGACTTACACTACCATTTTTATGTTTGCTTAGTATACAAAAAAGATGACATAATTATGACAACTGTAAATAAAACATATTTTAAATAGTTAATTCTATAATACTCATAGATTACCATAAGATTTCTCACCCGTCTGGTTTGAAATTTCTCCACTGGAACATATGATGCAGTTGAAACAGCAGATTGGTTGACCTGGTTGTGGTACCTTTCTGTATCCTGCAGGGCAACTGTTACTACATGATGACTGAGGAATCTAAGTTAAAAAGTATTACATAATATGAGGATTATTGCTAGATTATCATTTTAAATGAAGAAAGAACAGTCATGGTTAAACCAAAGATAAAATGGAAGAACTCTTGCGTATCTCAGATTGGTACCATCATTTACATAGCATCACTACCCTGCTATCCCTTATGTTTATATCTATAATGTGGTATGAAACTATAAGACCATTTCTAAACAAAGCTGTGGTCAGTGAGGAAGTTATATCACTGAATGACAATTAAAGTGCTGAAACAATTAAAATTAATTTCTCTTTTGAGAGACTCTAAAAGTTTACATTTTGTGTGTTTGATAGCAGAAGGAGACATTAAGACTGCCATTTTAAGTATATTTAATATTCCACCTCCTCTCCATTCCTAACTTTCCTCTTGGTCCTTGCCTTTTTGCACCTACCCCATACCTTTCTGAAGTCGACAACTGATCTTTGAAAAGTTATTTCAGATATCTAAGATATTTAAGATATCTTACAAATGCCTTCTACGAGCACCTCCAGGAATGTATGGATCAAGCAATCCCTAATAAAATCAAGACCCTTTCCACCAAAGGCAGGCGCCCGGTCTGGTGGACTCCAGCCATAAACAAACTCTACAACAAGAGGAGAAAGCTACTACATGACAGAGCAAAATCCTTAAATGGGAAGGCATTTCTGATCAATACTAGCAAAAAACTACGATCACTCATAAAATCATCCAAGGCCAACTTTGAGAGAAAAATCGCTAATGACACAAAAGACAATCATAAAGCCTTCTTTAGCTATGTTAGAAACCTGGGTGGAAACTCCCAGATATGCTCAGAATTAGTCCAAAATGATAAAAAAACACTGAACCCACAGACATTGCCAACATACTGGCAGACAGGTTCAGTGCAAATTTCTCCCTCCCCCCCCCAAAGGAGAAATATCTATCCCACCAGAGTCTAGCCTCCCAAACATCTCAGATGCCCAGGTGAGAGCTGCTCTCTCTAAAGCAAAAAACACAGCATCAATGGGACCGGACAGTGTCCCCGGATGTGTGCTACACAAACTCAATGAGGAACTAAACCCACACATAAGGCTGCTGTTTAATCTTAGCCTTACTACAGGATACATACCCAAAGAATGGCGTACGGCAACTGTGGTCCCACTCCACAAAGGCGGTGCTTCTACGGACCCTGGAAATTACCGCCCCATAAGTTTGACGAGCCTTGTCTGCAAAGCTATGGAGAGGATCATAATGGAACTCATAAATAAAGACATTGGGGACCTACAGACACTGGATCCTACCCAATTTGGCTTTGTCAAGGGCAGATCCTGCCTCTTGAACTTGGTCGACTTTTTCGAAACAGTCACTAAGGCCATTGATGAGGGTAAGGCAGTTCACACAGCCTACCTTGACCTAGCAAAAGCGTTCGACACAATACCCCACTCGGGCATCATAGAAAAGCTCACCAGCTTAGATGTAAACCCATATGTCACAAGATGGGTTGCAAACTGGCTCAAGGACAGAACACACAGGGTTAAAGTTGCTGGTGCCATGTCAGACTCTAAGCCGGTCACGGCGGTGTCCCACAGGGCTTAGTCCTGGGCCCCCTCTTGTTCGGCATTTATTTTTCTGAAGTGCAGGCAAACATAGGGGGATTGTGGTTGACAAAATTTGCAGATGACTGCAAACTGGGCACCATAATTGACACTCCATCAGACACAGACATCCTCCAGAAAGGTCTCATAGAAATGGATAACTGGTGCCAGAGCCATGGCCTTAAGCTAAATGCCAAAAATGTTTAGTCATACCCTTTGGGGAAAACAAGGTAACCCCTAATTACCACATAGGTGGTAATCCATTAAACACTGGAAGAAGTTATCAGGGACCTGGGGACCCAAGTTGACAGTAACCTCTCTTTTGACACTCACATTGCCAAAGTGGTTAGGAAGACCTTCTACATTGCCCACCTGATCATGAAGGGATTCACATCCAGATCAGGAGAGGTCATTGTACCCCTGTACTCTTCACTTATCAGACCAATGATTGAGTACAACGCCCCATTCGGAATGTACCTTACCCGACACCTGCAGCAGTTGGAAAGACCCCAAAAGTTCCTCACCAAAAGGATAAAGGTGCTCAAACATATGTCATACGATGCCCGACTGAAGAAACTCCAGCTCTATTCAGTCGCATACTGTCTGCTCAGAGGTGATCTGTGCCAGACATACAAGGCCATGTCCAACCCGGAATTAATGGACATGCTCCACCTCAAAAAATCCAAATCCACCAGAGCCACGAGAGCAAGAGACTTAAACCTCAACACGGATATAAATAGGACGTGCTGGAGGGACAGATTCATCACCCAGAGACTCCCTACACTATGGAACAGAATCCCAGTCCATGTGAGGCAGAGCCCCTCACTGACTCTGTTCAAGAGAAATCTTGACGAGTGGATGGGAGATCATAGGTTTACCCCGAGAGTCATCTCTGTGTCACTGCTGGACAGAGGCACAGCAAATTAATGGGTATAGTATTCTCATCCTAAGGGGTGGTGAAAGCCACACACACTCTGGCTAGGCTTATAAATGCCCTAGGGCAGATAGCCTAGTGTAAACCTATGAACCTATGAACCTATGAACCTATAATTAGTCCCCACAATCTGCTGCCTGTGCCTCACTTCTCTCTCTGTCCTTCCTGATTAGTATGACCTCTGCTCATCTTCCTGACATGAACTTTTACACTGATATAATGTTGCCTTACCCTTTTTGGTTTCAACGAAAAAAGAGCTCTAGCCCCACTATCATCTAGTCATACTCCTTTCTTATTTTGGATTTATTTCAGTAGCAAGATGTCCTTTTTCTTATATGTCCCCCAGAGCTGCAAACATTACTGAAGATGTGGCATGACCAGGGTCCTGTACAGTAGAAACATTACCAAACTGTCTGTGAAATCTATCACCAGGAGGATACACTCCTTTCATTCTGTAAGCATCTGCCATTGCTCTCTTGCTCCATTTCTGATTGTTGAAACCAGGTGTTTACAATACTCTTGATTCTTTTCCTGCTCAGCTGCAGGTCCATTCCACCCTAGCTGATATCTCATACTAGGGCTGTTGTGGCCTTGGTGAATACTGCACATTTACTTGTGCACTGAATCTCAACATGTCACCTTTCTGCCTACTTGCTTAGCCTTTATGAATCCTTGCCAAGACTCTTTTCCTATATTTCACTATCAGCAAAGAATTTCTGAGTAACGTGTGATGAATGGATGTATAATCCCACCCGGTGCTATTAATTTATATGGGATATAGAGGAGTTACTGTTTCTTGATCCATACTTACTGCCACTAATTAATATTCAAGGGGCAAGTGAGCCTAAGAACATATGACTAATGTGCACTGCTTCCTTGGGCAAGAGGCAAAACCTGACATACCTAAATAAGCTTTACCCTAACCAGCTACAGAAGAGACTTATAATTACTGGCTGTCCAGGATTTCACCCAACTGGTTCCTAGCCTTATGACTTCTAGTGTTTTCTCACTTACAAACGGTAACTTAAAATGTATCCAAGATAATTTCTACACACAGGAAAACAAAATTTTGAAGGAGTCATTTATAAAATCTTGCTACAACCGTCACCACATTCTCTGCATTAGTGGTAATGTTATCACCAATCAGACCACTTTGGCCCACCATATACACAATTATTTATCCTTAAAATAAGACAGATGTCAAAATAAGGCCATTTTAGTATAAAATCTAGTAGTAACTCTTTGAAAGATGGAAACCAGCAGTTAAGAAATCATCAGGTTAAGAGGCTACCTTACACAATAATAACTTGTCATCTACAAGCTTTAGAAATTGAATAATGCAAGTTCTTTATTTGAAAAAGAAATAGAATTAAAAACCTACTTTGTAAAATCAGTTGTCCTGTCCTCTCTATAAATAACCACACCATACACATAAAGTCATTTGACAACCTTTATTAAACTGTATTATACAATGAACTATATACACATAAAACCAACATTAATTATCTTCCTCAGCAACGATGATCTCCGGGCAGCATCACCACTCACCCTGGATGAACTTTACCTCAGGGCAGAGTACCTACTCACTCTGTTACCTCCTCCACCGAGGCAGCGTACCTACTCACTCAAATAAAGAGGTAGCGTACCTACTCACCTCACCACCATACCAAACCATAAACCAATAACCACCTTCTTTAGAGGGGGAACAAAAGAGGACAATCCTGTCCCTCTTCTCCGCCTCAAATTGCCCACATCTTCCATCCATATATAAAATAGGAGGGTAGGAGGGCCACCAACTCACACACAATTTGCCTACTTCCTCTAATCCCCTAACACTTAGTACTGTCAGAAGTCCCACCTACTCCTACCTCACTTCCTTTTACATCTCCCTCTCTCCTTAACCCTTTCACCACCACAAACCCACTATCCTATCCAACTACAATCCTTACCTTACTTTCTACCTCTATACCCTCCCCACACCCCTTTACCACCTTACTCGAGGGACCGGGACAACTTAGTTTGTCCCAAACTGCATTTGTCTCATCCCCTCTTTAAATAACCACACACATAAAGACATTTGACGACCTTTATTAAACTGTATTATACAATGAACTATATACACATAAAACCAACATTAATTATCTTCCTCAGCAACGATGATCTCCAGGCAGCATCACCACTCACCCTGGATGAACTTTACCTCAGGGCAGCGTACCTACTCACCCTGATACCTCCTCCACCAGGGCAGCATACCTACTCACCCACATAAAGAGGCAGTGTACCTACTCACCTCACCACCATACCAAACCATAAACCAATAACCACTTTCTTTAGAGGGGGAACAGAAGAGGACAATCCTGTCCCTCTTCTCCACCAAAAGCCTGATCCCAGACTGTTCCTCCTTCTAAACCCTAGCCACAATCATATCCTCTAAAAAGAGTTTCAGATGCAAATTAAAAAGATTCAGTCTCAAGTCATTAAGGTGTACTCCAGCCGTTCGATACCAAGACTCCTCTCCATCCCCAAAATCTCTATGGTCAATAGTATGCATCCCCAAAATTCTTAATTGCCTAGCCAACCTTTGAGTAACACACCTTCTGACTCTTTCAATCGCCTTATAAGTATATGCAGCCCTCCAACACAAATGCGGAACCAACTCTGATCACACAATTTCCATACCCGGGTACAATGCCTGTAATCTCATCAAATCCCACAACATAATGTCCACCAATTGTTTTTTAGAAACAATGCCCAAGTCATTGCCCCATAAATGAATGACTATTATACAAGGACAACCCACCTTCAGTTTAGCCATCTCAAATTTATGCAACAACCCGTCTCACCTAAGACCCTTAACACCATGCCAGGCCACTGACCACCCTAAATGTGCTAAACCCAAATTTACCCCATCATCCCTAACTAAAGCATGCTTCTCTGCCCAGTGGATGAATGAATGCCCCAAGATGATAATGTGCTTCCCTAAAATAAAAGAAGAAAAATTAATAATCAGACTACAACTTATCTAATATAACACAAAAATGCATTGGAAGACCCCCTCCCCACTCTTTTAATCAATTCAATAGAACTACCCTCTCTAGCTAAATCTGAAGCCCTACCTATTCTGAACGAGTGAGCTGCAAACTTCTCCACCAGAAATCCCATACAATGTAAAACCTTCCTCACCAAAAGTATGAATCTGCTACTCAACACCACCTTCCCATCCACTGAACAAAAAATTAACTGATCCACACTCCCCTTCCGCCTCATCATAAATTCTTTTGCCGACATTACTGGACAAAGGCAAGGATTCTTGTCAGTTTTAAGCAACACCACACATCCCCTACCTAACTGGTCTGTCTTACTCCTTAATGCAATAGTAACCTCACCTTCCCCTATAATGACATCTTTCTAACATAACGAGCCTAAAAACTCTGAAATACAAAAAGCGCCAAAATATAACCATGTACATAATGTACCCCACATAAAATAATCCATAGACCCCTTTTGCAACAAAACTAACCCTTTCAACAAAACTTTCATTATAACCCTCTCAAGCGGCCATCGAATATCCTTATGTTCCACCACCATTCTCCCCCAACCCCTCAACATATGCCTAATGTCCAAGACTTAGTGAAATCCTGCAACCCCACTACCTTAGTGAAAATGCTAATCGCAGCCAAATCCACCTTAACTGTCTGCAAAGCCTTGCCTAACTCCCAAGCATGAGCTACATATCACAGTAGTCATTCCTCCGACCATACCCCTTCCTCCCCTGGCAGCTGCAAAATAAACTGATTAAAATCAGAAAGAGCCCTACAATATGCCTTCCTTGTAGAAGGGGCCCAGGAATACCGTACCAACCACCTGACTACATCGACCCAAGATTCCACACCTCCTCTGGCAGGATTTCTGGCACCTCCACCACCCATGGAACCAACCCTCAATACCTGCGAAACTGAAATTGGGACAAGCTATCAGCAATCTCATTCCTTATGCCAGGCACATGCACTCCTGTAAAAGAAAAAATTATTAAAAGGTTCTGCAAAACCAATTTACATAATACCAACAATAACAAGCCCGACTTAGCTGTCTTCTTTTGCAATACCCTCACTACAGCCATATTGTCAGAGTGAAAAACTTCACGTTTGCCCCTCAATTGCTCCCTCCACACCACCAAAGCTGCCCATATAGGCATCAACTCCAGAAAGGCCACATCCCACTTCCATACCTCCTCCCAATCCAGAGGCCATTCAGCCGCAAACCACCACCCACTGAAATAGGCCCCCATGCCAGCACCCCCAGCTGTGCCCGTAAACAACTGAGGTTCCTCCTGCCACACCCAGTCTGACTGCCAAAATGATATACCATTAAATTGATGCCAAAACCCATTCCACAACCCCAAGTCCTCCCGCACCAGTTGGGTTACCCTAACCCAATGGTGTTTGCTCTTACCCCCTTTTAGCAAATATGCCAGTGACCTGTAAAAAGCTTACCCTGGGTGCACTGCTCGACAGGCAAAATTCAAAAGCCCAAGCAACTCCATAGCTGAACGAATCTGACTCTTATCCTTACCCAACACCAAACGTATCACCGACCTAAGCCTCTCTATTTTATTCTCTGGTAAAACAGTCCCTGCTCTGCATCCACTGATAAACCCAGAAACTCTAATGCCCTTGCTGGACCCTCCATCTTATGCTGAGCCAATGGTACCCCTAGCTCATCACACATAATTGTAAACTCCCGCAAACCCTCCTGTGCTCCTACCCTTCCTTCACCCACCAACAAAAAAATCATCTAAATAATGCACTGCCTTTTGAGTCCCCACTTTCTCCTGCCAAATCCAATGCAATACTGTATTGAGCTCCTTAAAAGTTGCACATGCCAATGAACAACCCATAGGCATAGCTTTATCAAAGTAGTACTTATCTCTTACCCGTATCCCCAGTAGTGGCCAATCCTCACTCCTAATAGGCAACAATCGAAAAGCCGACTGAATGACGACCTTAACTAACCATGGCTCTCTAAATTCCCTAATCACTTTCACTGCATCATCTAAGGAAGCGTAATGTACCCTAACCTCTTCTTCTGCGATAAAATCATTTACTGGAATTCCCTTCCGGATAAGACAAGTGATGTATCACTCTGAATTCCCCTTCTCGCTTCTTCGGCACCAACCCCAAAAGTGACACCCTGTAAGCATTAAAAGGCAGACTGTCAAAAGGACCCAATAACCACCCCACCCTACACTCTTTCTCCAGTCAAGCCTCCAATATATCCTCTTTACCTTGAACAGATCGTAAATTCTTGCAACCCCCCACCCCTTCCCACGGTGGACTTAATAGGAAACCACCCTTTAAATCCCTGTATTATCTTCTCTTTGATGGCCAAACCAGGAAACCAATGAAGCATACGCCGGAGAACCTCCACCTTAATAGGGAATGGCTCCCCTCCCTCTATTGCCTCTAAAGAAACCAAGTCCAAATCCCTGAGACCCACAGAAATTACCCCTCTCCCAGGCCGGCTGAAAGCCTTGCCCACCAAATCCACCCTCATGACCCATAACATTAGAGTTCCAGGACAAATCCTGCTGACCACAGCCAGTGGCCAAATGACCCCCTCCACATCTCAAACAAACATGGACAAATTTGCACCCTACCCATGAACAGGAGCCACTATTAAATGACCAACACACATCCGCTGTTTCCAGCCCACTCAACCTTCTGTTAAAGCCCTCGTAACTATCCATCATCATAGCCAACCATAGATCTGGATGATGCACCTCCCAACGAAGTGACTGGTCTACAGCCTTCAGTTTGCAGAAACGCTGATCATACCAGAGCCACGCATTACCCGGCCTTAATCGTTGCGCCTCACGAATAGTAAGGAAATAACCTAGCAGTGGCAGGGCCAAAGACCCATCCTTCTCCAGCTGCACTGCCATAAAATAAATAAAGCCAACCACCCAATTATCCCATGTCCTAGGACAAAGCTTATCTAGCCTCTGCCTTCCCAATGCTGCTAAGGCTGCTAACAAGTCCTTACTGTTAGAAGACTCTGATTCCACTAGCCATTGGACCCCTTCTGCATTGATCAGCTCAAACAAATCCACATACTCCCCTTACCAAATATTTTCCTTAACTGAACCCAGAATGTGCGGAGTCAGGAAAACTGCTCCTGTCCCCTGCCCCAAAGATTGGGTAGCCAACCAGACCCCAGGCCATAGCCCAAAATCAGAGCCTACCTCTGAGCCCAAGACCGAACTGTCCCCGGAACCCACTGCCCCCATCACATCTCTAACCGGGTACCTGGCACCCTGTGCTAGTAGCCTCTGCACCTCCTCTAGCACCACCCCCGAGATCCCCAACTGACAAGTCGTCATCCCTCCCCCCCACAATCCTCAACCCCTAGCTCCCCCGACAATGCTGCCATAATAAAACTATTATCTGCACCTTCGTCTTGCGATGTGCTGGGAACCGGTGTCTCCACTGCTACCACCTGCTGCGATGCCTGTTGCTTTTTCCTCCCAGCTGGGGTTCTCTCCATTGTGCATTGCCTCTTCCGACCTGGGGTCTGTTCAGGTTCCTGTACCACCTCCAATGTTGCCGCCTCCTGGAACAGCTCCTCCGCTTGGGCCACAATTGCTTGCCACCTCTGCCTTAGCTATGGTAATTTGGACATCTGTAAAAGAGAAACAAAATATTAAAACTATTCTATAAGCCTGACTGCCCTACTCCCCCAACCCCTAGTATTGCCTTGCCCCCGCACCTTAACTTACCCCTGCTTGCCCACACTTCACCTTTCAACCATCCTGTCAGCCACACCTCCTACCATTTGCACCCCTTCCTAACCCTAGAATATCCCCTATTAATATCCCTCCCCATGTGTATCTATGAGAAAAAAAAAAGAATATAAATTAATTAATTAATTAATCCTGTCCCTCTAATTATATCCCTATCTACCAGCCAACCAATCCCATCACCATTCACACAATCTAGCCTAAAAATGCTTACCTTTCCTCCCAGCATGAACCTCCATAGCGGTAATGGCTAAGCAACACAGTGCGCATGCGCAAACCAGCGCTCGGACCCAACAGCTGAAAGAATGGCAGAAGCAACCCACTAAACCACTAGGGAGTACGGAGAAGATATTCCACCACCACCACCACCAAAATCCAGGTCGGAGGGACACCCGATTGACCGCGACGCCATCCTGAAGCTGAAAGGATCGGAGAAGAAGGACTGACACCCACGAACCCATCAGGGAGCATGAACAGCAATCCGTCACTACCACCAATGATGATGAAGCACGATGGACCCCCGAACGCCTGCCACTCCACCAGGATAATGAATACGGACACAGCAGCCCATGAACCCACCAGGGAGAAGATATTCCACCACCACTACCGAATACCAGGATGGAGGGACACCCACACAACTGCTACACCGTCTGGACGAGAAAATGGAGAAGACAGATGGACACCCATGAACCCCCCCAGGGAGCATGAACAGAAACACGCCACTACCACCAATGCAGATGAAGCCGGATGCAACGATGGACCCCCGAGGAGATGATGGACAACTATACCCCAACGCTACCGCCTACCACAATCACCGGGAGAAACATTTTCCCCAGAAACGGACACAGCCAGCCCACGAACCAACCAGGGAGCACAAGGGGTGATCCACCACTACCCCCAACCTAAATTGGATAGGATTACATTGATGGATCCCCCCCTTTGCCTACCACAACCACCGGGAGAACACCTTCCTTTTTTTTTTTTTTTTTATTACCCCGACCGCATGGCACCGACGACCTACTACCCGACAGAGCTAACAACAGACCCAACCCCCCCACGGATGACACTCGACCACATGGCCCCACCAAAAAAGACCTGACAAATCCCCCAGAGACCCACGGATGACAGGGAGCAAAGAAAACCTCAACAATATATATATATATATATATATATATATATATATATTTTTTTTTTTTTTTTGACCACTCCCCAGCCATTCACACACACACACACACACACACACACACACACACACACACACACACACACGCATGCACTCACACACACACACACACACACACACACACACACACACACACACACACACACACACACACACACACACAGTATTCTATCACCCTTTCCTACCAGTAAGCTCAAACTATATTCCCAGACTCCAGCCCCCCCTTAAATTAACCTCTAGAAAACACCAAAAGGGGGACTGATGCAGACAACCTAACCCCTTTCTCTCCCCACCATCCAAAGGCTACCTTCATCCACGATACCTACAGGTCATCTAGAAGTAAGTTAGTTGTTACTCCACCAACTCACGCCAAGTGTGTCTACTTCCTCTAATCCCTAACACTTAGTACTGTCAGAAGTCCCACCTACTCCTACCTCACTTCCTTTTACATCTCCCTCTCTCCTTAACCCTTTCATCACCACAAACCCACTATCCTATCCAACTACAATCCTTACCTTACTTTCTACCTCTATACCCTCCCCACACCCCTTTACCCCCTTACTCGAGGGACCGAGACAACCTAATTTGTCCCAAACTGCATTTATACAAGCAGTAAGAAATGTGCACAAAGAAAATTCAAAATGAATGTATCTAAGCAGACAGATGGAACATAAAATAAATCTGACAAGAAGCGTATCTTGTCTTTGCACTACTAGCTGAAGGTACACTTAAATTTCTGCTTCTAACTTGTTAGTCTAATCAAGACTTGCACAATTTCTCAGGCACATTTTCACATAAGACTTCTAAAAATGTACTCTACACAGGCACAACTAGTAACAAAGCAGAACTAACTAGCCAGTAACATTTGTCTCTAAAAGAAGCATCAATTATGTTTCTTTTCTTTAGTTTAAATTTAGATGATGTTCCCTGTTTCCACAGTCTCTAACTCTGTGTTTGGAGACTAACAAGCTATTGGCCAAATAATATAATACATTCATTTAACTGAAACTGCAACAAATGCTTGCAGATTTGAGAAGCCAGATTTAGTTTCAGCTTCTAACAGTTCTACTAAATTTTTATTGAAAGCAGTCAGATACTATACAATTTAATTTTTACATATTATACAGTTTACATGCTGCAAGATTTATAATGGCCGCATTTTTTAATGGAAAATAGAATTACATTTATCTGGCTTAATACAGCAGTTTTGTGGGTTTTTTTTAAACTGTAAAACAGATACAAGCTTCACTTAGCCTATTGCTTTTCTCCTATGAAAACAATTACATACTTGGACGGCAATGCATATTGAGGTGTTGGAAGGGTGTATCTTGATTATTACAACGTTTAAATAAGGTGAAAGGAAAGGAGACAAAGACAGCATTAAAACTGTAATTCACAACTGGTCTGATCAGTATTAAGTATAAGGGTGATATTACATCTTTTTACTTCAGTTATATTCATGTAGCAATTAACTGTACTAAATAAAAGGATTTCTGACAATTGCTGTCACAAAATGATCAAAAGAAAGGGAAATATCAATTTAGGTCCCTTGATCATGGACTAACTTTTTGTTTTGTAGTGGTGTGATGTCTAGGCACTATGAGGAGGGGAGGAGCTGTAAAGTGACAATACTGAACGTTTTAGCATTTAGTTTGAGCCCATTTTAGTACACTAAAAAAGATCTTGTCTGATCAGTATTAAGTATAAGGGTGATATTATATATTTTTGCTTCAGTTATATTCATTTGGCAATTAACTGTACTAAAATAAAAGGATTTTTGCCAACTGCTGTCACAAAATGATCAAAAGAAAGGGAACTATCAATGCAGGTCCCTTGGTCTTGGACTAACTTTTTGTTTTGTAGTGGTGTGATGTCTAGACACTATGAGGAGGGGAGGAGCTGTCTACCAAAAGTGACAGTACTGTACTTTTTAGCATTTAGTTTGAGCCCATTTTAGTAACTAAAAAAGATTATCAGGATGATTCTGTGTGCCCAAGACTAACTTAACAACAATCTCCAGTTTATATGTGTGTGCCCAAGATTGACTTAACAACAATCTCCAGTTTATATGCAACTGCAAACTTTATTAGCCAGAGGTCTTGATTATCTACTTGGATATCTGAGAAGTAAAGGCCAAAAAAGAGAGGTCCCTGCACCAAAGCCTGAGGGACACCGCTGGCTACTTCCATTTTTTCTGATGAGGTGCCAACAATACATACTGTGTGGTTTCTGTTATTTAGCCAGTTTACTAATGGGCTGATGTTTTAAAGCATTTAGCTTCATTATGATGTCAGCATGAAGAATAGTGTCTAAGGCCCTGGCCAGGTCAAGATGCATCATACATATCCTTATCTACCACAGTATCTGTAACCCTTTTAAAGAAGTTTATCAAACTCAGTAGAGAGAATCCAGCCTTCACAAAGCCAAAGTGTTGATTGCCAAGTCTACTAATACTCTTGACATTGTAGTTTATGAGGTCATGGGTCAGTTGTAAGGACACCATTATGGAGCGGCATCACCACTACAGTACATGTTTAACAATATTAATTAAGCAAACAGATATATTGTCAGGTCCTTTGGAGGAAGTACTACTGGTCTTGGTTTGCTGTTTCAGTAAATGACCTTTAGTCATAATTGGGACAATAAGGTATTCTGTTATTTCAGGTCTTTGAATAGAAGTCTTGGGGTGAAGCTGGCAATAAATTTATTTGCAAAGATGTTAGTAATGTCTACTGGGTCAAAATAGGAGGGGCCATTATAAATAAATTCAGAGTAATGTAGGGTATTGTTTCTTAGTTTTTCTAATATTGCTAAAGAAGGATATATGATTATCTGTAACTTTGGAGGCCAGGCTAAGTTCATGGTCTCTAATAAAGCTTTTCTCAATGCTTTTGATATTTTTCATTGAAGAAAGGGGTTGATGATCTTTTATACAATTTAAAACGTAAAGTATTTTTATTTTGTAATAGACTTTCTTTAGGTTGGTGGACCATCATGGTGGTTTATTTTTGCATTTTCCTTGATAGTTGGTTTGGGTAGGACTGATAGCTCTTTGCATTTTTCTAAATGAGTTTAAAATTCCACAGTGAAACTTGCTGTTGTGTAAAGGCCAGAGGTGGTGTTGTCATAACTGAATTTTGATATTTCATTGTACCGTAAGTTGAGATTGGCATGTTTGTAATCCTTAAATTCAGTGAAGCTTGTGGTTTGGCTTTTGGAAGTTTAAAAGAGAAGGTCAGAAATTTCTTATTAGACTTCACTGGGGAAGGATAGTGAAGGTGTAATGCAAGAGGTTGCCATATTTGTAAGAATCATGTCAAGAATGATGTGTCTTCTAATTGTTTGTTTACAAACTGCTTAAGAGAGTTTTTGTTTATGAAGAAGTCTAGACATTTTTTGGCACATCCTACATTGGAAGTACAGATGTTCCAGTTTATTTTGAGGGTAGTTAAAATCACACAAAATAAAGACATTTTTACTTATAGGGGATCATTTGCAACACTGAGGAATTTTATGTGGTCATTAGGGGACTAAGAAGAAGTTCTATTTCAAATAGTTCCTATCAAATGCTTGACACTTGGAAGATCGGGTCATGTAATTACTGCAAATTTAATATGAAAGTCAGCATGCCAAAATCTGTCATTCCTGAAATATGCACTAAATGCCAAAACTCCCTAATACTCCAGACCCAGGATCAAGCTTCATCATGGGTCTGGAAGGGGGCAAATAAATTTGAACAGTCAACAATGTCAGTATTTGACAATCTGACTGTCTCTCAGTAGACAGGGTTTGCTCAGCTTGACTCAACTTTCCAAATCCTGATCATGTGATAAGAAACAGTAACAAAGTGTTAAGTGAAAATTAATCTTGACTAGAGGGATGTGTATTTCAATGAGTTCAGTTTGTGGGGCTGTAAGAATCAGTCTGAAGGTAATATGCTCTTTGACAAATATGTAGACTCTATCACAAATGCCTTCAGGCCTGAAGACGTGAAAAGTGCAACACCAGGTATGGAGTCAATGCTTTCTTTACATTTAAATCAATTTTTAGTAACTATGAAGAAATGGATGTTTTCAAAATACTTGAAAATTATGTAGTTTCTTGCTTTGACTTTCGACATTGAGGAGACTACCCTAATGTGATACAATTTTGGGAATTATATGACAGTTAGTTGGATAGTCCATCAACTAAACTCTGCTTAAAAAAGGCACTGGTGCAGCAAAGGCCTTAATTAGTAGGAAGAAGCCTTTAAATGACAGATGCAGGTCATCCTTAATAAAGCAAGCTGGACTGCCTAGCAACTACTCCCATGCTGATATAATGTACCTCCCCGGAATGACAGCAGCAATTTAACCAAATATTGATACCAATTATCCAATTATCTTTTTTCATATTTAGGTATAATTTGAGATGAAAATATTTTTTGCAGGACTAGTGTCTTACTTCCATTTATTACATGCATATAAAGTTCTGACTTGTTTTTCTGCATGTTCTTCAGTTTTTTAAATCTCAAGTTGCTCACTCCTGCATGTAGCACTACAATGTTAAAGTCATATTTGTCAGGACTTAGGATACTTGGGCCCCTTGCAATGTCTGAAATCCTGGGGTCTGAAATACAACTCATTGTAACATCATCCTTGTCCAGTCTCGTGATCCACAAGCCAGTGCACCTGAAAATAGAGCCACCTATCAATACAACATTTATGTCATCGATGTGGGTCACAGTGATTTATTTGGAGTGTATTTGCTCAGGGTGTCTCTTTATGGTAGAAATGCATGATATGGAGGAGTGGCCAAATGTTTCTGAGACTTTCTTTTTTTTTTTTCTAGGAGGCTTTGGGAGTGATTTTTATAGCCTCAGTATATGAAATGTTTGGTATGATTAGTGAAAAATTGTGATAGATTTTTGTAAAGCTCACAGGGTAAGTTTGTAGGTGAGAGGGAAGCCTTCATATTAAGTAGACATTTGCACATCTCACAGACAGATTTGCTAGTTATAAGATTAAAATCATTAACTGTGAGCATAAGGTAATTAGTACACTATCTTTGAAGACCTCAAGCTATAAGGCTGGCAACACAGGTGATACTAGCAGGCTGACCTATCTTGTTCAGTAATTATATGCTAAACCAGAAAAGTAAATGCAGCAGAGGATATATGTAATTATGACAGAATACACAAAATACACAGAAGGTTCTCCTGTGAATTGTAGACATACCCAATGTGTTGCAGATTTTAAAAGTTAGATGAAAAAACGGGTTGATACTTTTACATAGTGGACTTACACTAATCAGATAGGAAGATATGAATGAGAGAGTAACTCAAGCTTGTATCTTTAGGAAAGGAAATTCCAAATTTGATCTTCTAATGATCAATACAATAAACAAAGCAGATAAGACTGGAAAGAACTTCCAATGATATATTTATACTAAGGCCACCCACTAAGTAAAAAAGCAGCAACTCAGGTTGCAGGATCTGTGGAATGTAATGGAAAGATAAAGGTATTCAAAAAGCTTAAAGTGAATGATCTCACAAAAGTATATTGCTGTGCATACTGACAATAGCCAATGAAAGAGGAGACAGAGATAATTTTATGGTCAGATTAACATAAGATACAGGCAGTAATAGAGGTAATGGGTTTTAGAATACAACACCAACATGATTGGACATTTGTTAGGCCATTAGTTTTTTTTCCTCAAAAATATTTTATTTTTCAAATACAGTTGAATAAATTCCATAGTATCTGTATATAGCTTCTTAATAACTATGTATACTATTTACATCAGCCTGACACTATAACAGAGCTCAATATATACAATTACTTTATAGGTATAACAATCCAGTTATCACAGTTTATCTATTCAGTTATTGTAAAGTGTCAATGATAAGACATTTTTCCATGGATTATTAATAAATGGCTTAGGATAAATCCTTAATTCTTTAATTTTAATTTCCAACAATGCTGCGGTCTTCAGTGGGCTGTGGAAGTCATCCAAAGTCAGTATTGTGTTTTGTATTCCATCATCTTGTTATACACTTCCTTGAGATTGAAAGTATTGTCCATGCTAGATACATATTTGACTCATTCAAATGAGAACCTCCATGCACATTTAATAATACTAGAGCTTTAGATAAGTTAAACAATTCATTAAATAAAGCTTGTAAATAGTTTTTAATACCATTCCAAAATGGTTTAATTTTAACACAGTCAAAAAATGTGATTCCCATCTGCACTGTGTATTTGCTCACACCTCCAACATATTCCCTTTTGTGAAAGAATACATTTTAGTAATTCTATCAAGAATGCTCTGTGCAAGCATTTCCAATTAAAACCTTTCCAGTATTGTGTAAAGGATGTATGTTTTATTGATAATAAAATATTTGATTTAAGTTCTTCAGTTAGCTGCAATGAGTGGCCTTTTGTTATATAATTCCAATATGAGGATCTGGGTGCTGTTTTATAATTTATCATTATATTGTAAAATTTCGAAATGCTATTTCCCATGTCATAATCATTATATATGATTTCATATAGGTATTTTGTAAGTTTAGGTATTTCTTTAAATGAAGAATTACTAATTATTCTGCATAAATCTTGCAAATACGTCAGAATGCTTTCCATAGTTAGCCAATCTTGTTGTGGAATTTTGTATGTTTTTCTGTTGTTTCATATCTAGAAGTTTAGTTCTTTGATACATTGAAACCAACAGATAAATCCTTTCTGTTCCCATTATTTCTCTGTATATTTTATATGGATAGCTCTTTGTACCTATGAATGGTGTTAAAAAGATCAAACCAGATTTTTAAATCTATATTTGCATTAATAATTTTCCTAAATGAGTCAATGTAACAATTAATCATATGAGTTTTAGTGGGCTTACTTATGTTATATTGCATACTAATACATATGTGCCATGTCAAATTGTTTTTATCTGTTATATGAAATATTTTATGTAAATCAAATTCATTTATTGATATTACAGTTAGTAATTCTTTCCAATTTGCAGAATAATTTGGACTTATCCAATCTGAGAATGTTATACATATTGATGCTTTTATATATGTTTCTATATCAGGAAAGTTTAATCCTCCCTGTTTCCATGGTCTGATATGATGTATTAAAGCTGTTCTGTTTCTTTTGGGAAACAATAAATATTTTATTAGGCATGAGTTTATTTCTTTGAATATATTCCTTTCTGGTAACAGTTGTATTAACAAAGCTATATATAGAATCGTGGGTAGTAAAACTATTTTTATTAACTGTAGTCTAACTTCAAATGTTAATATTATTTTATTCCACTTTTACACAAAGATTTTAATTGTATTGATGATATTATTGCAGTTTTTTAGACTAATTCATTATTATTATCCTTGCATAATTCACTTCCTAGAAATTTTAAGGTAGATTCTTGTTTCCCTATAATGTGATTCCCCTTCGTCTGCAATTCTTTTTTTTTATTTAAAAATAAAATTTTTGATTTTGATTTATTGAAATGGAGTCCTGGCTTCCTGTAAAATGTGTCAATTAAAATATCTAATTCTTCTAATGTCTCTTTTGTATTGGATAATGTTAATAATATGTCATCAGCAAAGAGCATTACTTTAGCATTGTATTGTTCATAAATATCTACTCCTTTGATTATTGCATTGTTATGTATTGAATCTGGCAATATTTCAATAGCCAAAGCAAATAGAATCAGTGACATGGGACATCCTTGTTTAGTACCCTTTGTTATATGTATAGATTCAAAGGTGAAAGGACCTAGCTTAACATACACTAAATTATTTGCATATATATTCTTTAGTAGATAAAGGAAGGAGGAAATTCAAATGACACAATAATTTTGAATAAATAGTCCCAATTTAGGGAATCAAATGCTTTTTCTATAACTAACCCAATTATGAGTGTTTATTTTCTTTATTAACATAATCTATAAGAATAATTATCCTTTTAATATTGTCATGTGTGTGTCTATGATATATAAATCCCAATTTGATCATTATTTATTGTTTTGGATAGTGGTATTTTCATTCTGTTAGTTAATATTGTCATAAATATCTTATAGTCATTATTTAGTAATGATATAGGTCTATATGAGGTACAGAGGTTTGGGGATTTGTTTTCCTTTAAGATTGGCGTGATTAATTAATATTTCCAATAGGGTGGTATTAAAGCCTGTGAATGAAATTCTAATAGAGGTTTATGGAAGAGGGATAGTATCTTTGAAGGAAAAAGTTTATATATTTCCATAAGTATGCCATCTATACCTGGAGCTTTATTATTTTTACCCTATTTTATTGTATCTGTAATTTCTTTGTAAGCTATGGGTGTTTGTAGATCTAGTTTTAATTTTTCTGTTTTTTTTATATTAGAAAATTGTAATTGATCGATATGTATATTTTCTTTTTGGAAATGTTCCATATAGTGATTTCTATAGGCATCAAGAATGTCACCTATATCCGAGACATTTTTCACTTTCTTTTCATGGAAGATACATTTAATGTTATTAGCTTTTGATTGTATTTTGATTCTTGTGGATAAATTATTTAGATATTTGGAAGAAGTGGCCAAGGTATTAATGTTTAGTTTTTCTAAAGCTAAACTAGTTTTATGTGTTAGAATTTCATTATAATACTTTTACTTTCTTTTTCTTCTCCAAAAGATTTTGATTTTTTTCAGCTTTTACTGACAAAAGTTTGGATTGTAGATTTAATAATTCAGAATCACATTCTCTGTTTTTTTATACCAAGTTAGGGTTTTACCATATATATAAGCTTTTAATGAGTCCCATATCATTATTTTATTTATCTCTGTGGTGAAATTAATGTCTAAGATGAGCTGTAATTTGAATAATAACCAGGGTTTGAACTCTTTAATTTTAGTTATATATGCTGGAATTCTGGAGTTAAAAATGAATGGTTTGTACCCATTTTGAAGTTTTAGTATCAATGAATTGTGGTCTCAAAAGGGGCAGGGAGTGATTGAGAAATTAATGATTTCACAGTGTAAGTCATGGACAGCAAATATTTTATCTATTCTAGTTTGGGTATCAAATCTGAGATCTTGATGGGAAAACAACAAAGATTTATCTTCTTTAAATTTGAAAGTATCTACAAGATGAAATGATTCTACCCACTTGTTTAAAGCTTTTGATACAGCAGATGTACACAGCGGTCTCTTATTTGTAGTTTCAGACATATCAAATATGCAGTTAAAATCTCTTCCTAATATTAAATTGCCTTTATAATTATTGGGAATGAAATCCAAGTGTTTTTAACAGTTCCTGATCCAATCCCTGGGAACCAGTATAGATTGGCTAAGGTCCATATTCTGTTATTATATTTAACTATTACTAATGCCATAAGGCCTTCTTTGTCTCCATACTCATAAATGATTTCTGGGTTAATCACATTTGTTTTACATAAAATTGTTACCTCTTTTGTCTTTGTCTTATAAGTGGATTGCAATAATATCATATATTCCTTAGGATTCCATTTGTAATCGTCATTTGTTTTGAAATGAGTTTCATGAAAGAAGACAATTTGTGTTTTGTTCAGTTTTAAATATTTCAGTAGATTTGATCTCTTGCTAGGATTGTTTAAGCCATTGGTATTTAAAGATAATAAAGTTAAATCCATCTTAGGTTATTTAGACTATGCATTTTTTTTGTTTTATTGTGACTATTAAACATTTTTCTTTCATAACTATAAAGTATATGTTTGAGCTTTTAAAGGAAATTATCAGTGTTATACTTTGAGTGTTTACCAACAAGGTAATGTTTTGGTCAGGCCTACTAAAAATGTTTTTGTGAAATAAATTTAAACTAATAAATGTTAACAAAACTAAGATCTGCACTAGCCATGGATTGAAAATAATTCCTAATCTGATGGACAAACCTTGGTCCATCAGATTATCACTCATATCTTGACAATCCAGAATATCTGAGCTCCATAAATTGAATTATCATATGGAGAATATTTGTAATAGGAATAAGCAATATTTATTTTATTTTGAACAGAATAGTACTATTGTAGATTAGACAGAATTCTAATACAATATAAATGTCTACTTATTGTATAAGCAATTAATATTTACATGAAAGATAGATGACAAGCAATTCAATCATAGTAAAGTAGGATGTATCATATATAAAACATTAGTAAAAGATTATAGCACACAGTTATTTAACATATTCACCCTTACTGGTGAAGTCTTTCAAAACTTATTACTTAATATAAATAGATGGTAATAATATTTATACCTAATGTTTATAATACAGTGTATTTTACTAGATATATCAGAAGTTATATTTCATTGTTTGCCAGCATTTAAGTAATCACTTTGTTTGTTGCTAATTTACCTAAAACATCAAGTTTGTTTTATGTAAACATTGCTGAAAGTTAGTGCATTTTAAATATCAGTGCACCCCTCTTCTCCCCATTTCCTACACATAAGGATTTTCGGGTTTATATTAGAACACCGAACACTTAAAATAGCGAACGGTGATTAATCGACCCTATATAAGTGAAAGCTTGCAATGTTGAACTGCCAGAACAGCGATTTTATTCCAAGGGAAAAAAAATCACTGTTCCAACAAAAAAATAAAATAGAAAACAAAACACTTTAAACATTACATTAACTGGAAGACTTTGCCCCCCACACCCGCCAATGTGGGGGGCTGCACCTCCCACACCCCCATACTTAAATATACCAACTCCGAGACCACACTACAGTGCCGAAAATGGCAAAGTGATGAAGCAGCCAAGTGAATTCTTTCCCAGGGAAAGAATTCACTTAAAAGTTGCTTTGATATTTTGCCATTTCAGTCTTTTAAGTTTGACCGAGATGCATTCAATGCATCTTCAGTCTTCTAATAGGAACCCGGATTTTCATATCTGTTATTTCATATTATAAAATGAGTGAAATTATAGGTTAAAACAACAAATTTACTTATTGTGATTAATGATTACAGCTTCCCTTTCCATATTCATAAATTGCCATTTTATGGCATATACTGAAAGTTTTTAGATTTAAATGGCAACATTCTATTTTGTATAATCAGGAAAGGTTAAACTGAGTGAGTATTGTCAATTTAATACTGTTTGTTCAGAATGTGATTGTTATATTCTGTAACATTCTTCGTTCATGCTTCTATTGTTTCCCTTGAACAACTTTGTCAGTTTGATGGCATGTATAAAACATTAGTTACCTTGGTAACAGCTTAAGTATTATGTATGGTCAAAATGTATTACAAAACCACAATTCAAGTTAAAGCAATTACTTGACTTGTTATGCATATTTACTTATATAAGAAAATCATCATGCTTCCCCTTGATGTTCAATGTAGTGTATGTCATTTATGACAAGTTGACAGTAGTGTTATTATACACAAGCCCATGTTATTGAATCCTGTCTTTAATATCTAAATTCAGCAGACTGCTTCATCTTATATGACGATTATATATTTTATGTCTAGATTTACTAAAATCATACATTACATAACTAGTGTGTGTGTGTGTGTGTGTGTGTGTGTGTGTGTGTGTGTGTGTGTGTGTGTGTGTGTGTGTGTGTGTAGACCACAAGCTGTAATGTTTATTCTTATTATTATTTCCTTCCAAGCATGTTTATACAGTTTATAGAATTTAAATTATGAGACCCTTATAGTTTCTTATTTGTTATAAGTATATTTCATCCTTACATATACACATATCAGTACTTCAAGCATGGGCAACAATGCCCATCCAGTTTTGCCAGAATACCAATCACTAGTTCATGTGGTGTGTTTCCAGGCTGTTCTTAAAATATCCAAACTAATATTTTTCCTGTTCCATTGTACCAGTCTGTTCCATGCAGTGGCCACTCTGCCAGTGAACCACTCAACACACTTTCCATTCCCACAGATATTTCCATGAAAGGAAATCTGATGACTCTCCAGCACTTCCCGGCAATACCAAACACCCATAGAATCAGCTATCCCCATATGCCAAAAATGTTTGAGCAAGCTCACCTCCCAGACCACTGCAAAGGGTACTGCACTAGACCAAACGCTCTTAGTCTTTCACAATAACTCAGACTTCCACTCTTATGTAAGTCCTTACTGTGTTTTGACCAAAATACATTTTAAATATAAAGTTGTGCTTATTTTTTTTTTTTATAAAGAATCAACATAATGAGCTAAACAAAGTGTTGGGAGACCATCAATATGTGAACATATGGTTTAAAACAACCCTTTTATTTTATATATATATATATATATATATATATATATATATATATATATATATATATATATATATAATTTTTTTTAAACCAAAAATGTTATTGCCGAGAATCATCTTGGAGGCTCCTCAGAGCCATTAAGCATTATTATCACTCTGTCTCCATTACCATAGCAACCTGGGAACATCTGTTTCTGTTAGTGTGTCTGTGTACTGCATACCAGAGGCTCACAGTGCACCTTAAGCAAAGCTTCACTTTACTGCAACTTCAAGCCTAAATTCCCTCCCTTTCAGTGAGGCAGCAGCCAGGAAAAGAACAGAGAGCAAACAGATAAAAAAAAAAAAAAAAAACTCCCAACATTCTGTCTCAACAAGAGACAACACGCTCCTCCAGCTCTCCCACCTCTCACTCAGCAGATGTACAAACAAATCATTCTCTGCCAAAATATCCCAAATCACAGATCTACCCACCCCCTTCTCCAGGATTCAGGCTAAAAAAACAAATGTCTCTTCTAATACACAAGCATCAGTAAACCTCAATCACAAGCTGCAACCCACAGCTTCCCAGAGACAAAAGCGGCAACAGATAACAGCTGCCAGACACAGCTGCATCCACATACACCATGTCAGGCTTAAGCAAGCAGCACTTGAAGCTATGATACCTGCTATAACTGATATTAATTATGTTTAGACAGAATAATAATGACATTTGTACTAGCTGCCAGACACGGCTGCATCCAGGCACACCAAATCAGGATTGATCAAACAGCACTTGAAGCTATGATACCTGCCATCATTGATATTAACTATATTTAGACAGAATAATATGATGATATTTGTACTAAGAGCTTGCTACTATTATTTAACTGGGATATACATGATATTTCTAAATCATACTTTAACTGAAGAAGGCATTAGTCTCCATGACAGCATTTTTTTTCAAAACACTCTACTGATACTGCTGTTATATATGATAATTTGTTACATTTGAGTCTGAACTTTGATAAATGGCACCTTGTTTAATTAGTTAATTAATTACTTAAATTATTATAAGTAAAATAAATGAAAAATGAACAAGATAAGTACTCATTGAGTTCAAGTAGGGGAATAGAAACTTCTATGTTTGTATTATATGTTGCTTTGTTTGGCTTATATATAATGTAAATAGTAACCCATCTTGACCTACCTTTGTTTGTAAAGAATGATTGGACTCTTTGAACATTCTGAATAAATCATTACTGTTTCTCAGTTGGTTAAGAATACCTCCTTTTTTAAATAAAAACAGATGACAAGTGATGTACCATATCAGTTAATACTTTGAGAGATGTAGTTGTAAGAGTTATTTTTTGGGACAGCTTTCTTGGAATCATTTTTTTTGTTTCTTCTTTCTAGCATCATTCCAAGGATTTGTTTCTTTTATTCTTTTAAAATTAGGGGCAATCCATTCCATTTCATTTTGGGATAGACACTATGTTGTTTTTGATGAATATAATAGCTTCTTCTAAGTCATTAAAGGTTCTCATCTCATTGGCAAGAAGTGTTTTATCTTGGCTAGAAATGCCAGCTGTGTTTTAATGTTGCTTTGTTTCAACAGTTTTATTATTGTCCAGACTTTTTTCCTTTGTTCTAGTATTCTGGAAGATTAATCATTGTTAAACTTTATTGGCTTTGATTGTATTTTAAGGGTGATTTTCTCCAAGCAAATTTTAATATTAGTTCCTTGTCCAGAAAATGAAGAAATTTTATAACTATGGATCTAGGTGGAGTATTTGTTGAGTTAGAAGCAGGTTTGCTCAGTGCTCTATGTGCCCTTTCAATTCCAAATGGAAGTCCCTCTTTCAAGTCTAAAAATTCAGGAATCCAGGTTAAGAATGAAATAATGGGAGGGTGGAGCCAAGATGGCTGATAGCAGCAGTTTTTCAGAGCTCCATGAAACTAGTATAAACGACAGGAAATAACTTATTTTATTTTAACAAAAATTCTTAGAATTGATAAATGAAAGTATAAACTATATTATTAGTAACGTTGGTGAACTTAAGAAAGTTGTTTCCTGTCAAATTATAAAGGAGAATTTATTATTTGTGGAGATGAGCACTTCGAAGACTTCTCATTGTGACATAGCTTTAAAAAAAGAAATGCAGATTGTGACATCTGCTCTACAAGAACTGTAACTAAAAATTGATGATTTTAAGGAGAATTTACAAAACCTCAAGGAAAATTGTCAGAAACAAACAGATTCTCTCAAGGAACTTATACGACAGCATCAATCCGGAATAACACACTTAGAAGCATTCCTGAATTATCTTGATGGAAGACTAAAGGAAGAAGAAAGTCAGAAAGATTTTCTCATCAAACAAATCATTTGGCTTCTCAATAAATTGTATGACCTGGAAAACAGGGAGATAATGTCAAATATAAGGATTTTTGGCATCCCTGAGAGAGCTGAAGGAGAAAATACCATTTATTTCCTGAATACCTGGATTCCAGAGATTTTAGATTTAAAGGAGGGTCTCTCCTTTGGTATGGAAAGGGCTCATACAGCTTTAGGAAAGCCAGTGTCAACATCCTCCTCTACTCCTCCCAGATCAATAGTCATAAAGTTTCTATCTTATTTGGACAAGGGGTTGGTCCTAAAATCTGTCTGGAGAAAAAGTCCATTAAAATGTAATCAAAACCCAATTAGGTTTTATAATAACTATTATACCAGGGTTTTGGAACAGAGGAAAAAAGCTTGGTCATTAATAAAACAGTTAAAGCAGAATAACATCAAAACTCAGCTTGTCTTTCCTGCCAGAATAAAAATTCTATATCAGAATGAAATGAGATCATTTATTGCCCTAGAGGAAGCTGATGCCTTTATTAAAAACAATAACATTATTTACTTACCGGAAGATATGGAATGGGCATCTGCATCTCTGAAGAGAGTTACTGATAAATCTTCTTGGACTGATGTTAAAAAGAAAAAAACAAAAAACTGAGTCAGAGATTGCTGTTCCCACTAAATCTCTCAAAGCATCTACTGCAACTGTACTTTAATTTGTTTTATACTTGCTAAATCTTCAAGTAAGGTATGTCATGACAATATTTTTCTTATTGCTTTTCTTTCTCTTTTTGCTCTTTCATTTCTATACTTTTTTTTCTTCATATACTAATTATATAACTGTTTATGATTTTAGTATATTAGCATAATATTACTGGTTTATTGAGTGATATAATTGAACAGTAAGCTATCTTTGCTTTTATGACTTAAGATGACATGCTTTATTTCAAATAATATATAACCCTTTGCCCTGCTAAATGTTCTTCTGAGTTATTACACAGGCATAGTCACTGCTTAGATTAATTTATCAAAACTGTTTTGGATACATGGGATAGCAGGGCATATCTATGATGTAGTATATATTAATTAGTTTCTTTAATATTTATAACTTCTGATTATTTCAGAATATATATTGGTACCTGTGAGAACAAAAAGCTGTTTGCCGGATTTTGACATAAATTGGGTCTCTCTGACAGTTATATGCTTGTATGTTTTATGGCAGAAGCCATAAAACCAAAGCATTCTTTGATAAATAATTTTCATTTATTGGTATAATGGAGTGTAACTGTTTCCAATTGGAAGAGTATCTAGGATTTATTCAATTCATCATTATTTTAATTATTGATGCCTTTATATAAGTTTCAATATCTGGGAATGTTAACCCCCCCTTGTTCCCATTTTCTGATATGATGAGAATATACCACTCTATTTCTTTTGGAGTACCATGTAAATTTCATCAGAGCTGAAGTGATTTCTTTAAGCATTTTCATTCCTGGTGAAAGTATAAGGGCTTGTGTTATATATATTTTGGGTAACAAAACCATTTTTATCAGTTGTAACCTATCATCAAATGTTATAAACAAATTATTCCATTTACTTATTAATGTCTTGATTAAGTCTATGGCTTTAGCATAGTTACGTTGTAAGGTTTCTTCTACATTCTTGCGTAGGACTGTTCCTAAAAAGTCTAGAGTTTAACTTGGTTTCCAATAATATGATTAACTCAAACCTGTATGTTCTTTTTTTGATTTAATAATAAATATTTTGATTTAGATTTGTTGAAGGAGAGTCCTGAGAGTTTTTAGAAATTTGTTGTTACTATATCCACTTCCTAACACTTCCTTAGAGTTGGGTAAGGTAAGTAAGACATCATCAGCAAACATCATTATTTTAGAAATATATTGGTCATATATATTTATACCTCTTATCTTTGGGTGATTACGTATTAAAATGGCAAGTATTTCTATGGCCAGAGCAAATAAGATAGGGGATATGGGGCATCCTTGTCTAGTACCTCAAGTAATTTGGATTGCTTTGAAAGTAAAGTGACCTAATTTGACATATGCTAGATTATTTTCATAGATTTTCCTTATCATTGTTATAAAAAAGGGTGAAAATCAAATAACTGTAAGACTTTAAATAAATAACCCAAATTTAAGGAGTCAAAGGCTTTTTGAATATCTAGACCCATTATCAATGCTTCATGGTTTCCTCTATTGAGGTAATCTATCAGAGTTAATACTCTTTTAGTATTATCCTGTGTGTGCCTGTTATGTATGAAACCAGTTTGGTCTTCATTAATTATTTTAGATAATTGAAATAAATAGTTTATAATCATTATTCAACAATGAAATTGGTCTATATGAGTTGCAATGATTAGGGTCCTTATTCTCTTTTAATATAGGGGAAATTAGAGAATATCTCAAAGAAGGGGGAATATATGCTAATGTTTGAAATTCAAGAAAGGTTTTATGTAGGAGAGAGATTATAGAAGAAGGGAGCAATCTATTTATTGTATTTATTTATTTTACATTTGTTGACTGGGCTAGTCCAACTGGATATATGTCCATTTTCAGTAGAGGCCCGGGGAGATAACCTCCAAAATAAAAATATTTTATTATAAAATTCATTTGACAGTTACAAAGGATAACTTTTAGCACATTGATACAGTTCTTTTCAATATGACAAAGTACAAATTAAAAACATATGACAAATCTAGAGTAGGAAATATCATCTGGTTAATGCTCTTCCTAAGTAATTTTTGGCTGATTACTTAGCTTGTATTTATCATTTCAGCAGAAGTAAATAACTTGGTCAAGAAAAGAAAGTAGAAAGAATGAAAACATGTAACAAACAAGTAATGGTTAGTTGGGGGGGGGGTGCAACTAGGACATAGCCAGTGTTTTCTGAGGTATATTTTAAGTTTCTGTCTGAAAACTGATAAGGAGGAAACTGATGTAAGATCACTAGGAAGTAGATTCCAGTTTTTTCCCAACTTTATTTGAGAAGAGAGAGTCTCCTGCCATGTTGTTGGATTTAGTTGTACAAACTAGTAGTTTATTAGAAGAGTGTAAGGTGTTCAGATTTTTGTAGGGACACATCAGGAAAGATAGTATTGGAGCCTTATGAGGCTGGTAAAGGGTCTTGTGGGAAATTGTAAGTTGGTTAAAAATTACCTTATTTTGAATGTCCAGCCAACCTAGCTGTGATAGATTCTGACAGTGATGGGTTCTGATGAGTTGTCCAGTGGCAAATCTGGCAATGTTATTGTAGGATTTAGCTAGTTTCAGGAGATTATGTTTAGACTGGTTAGTATAGATAGGAGAGGCATAAAGAAGTGTAGAGATTAGGTGGGAGTGGGCAATAGTAGATCTGGCTAGTGGAGTAAGGAATTGTTTAATCCTGTAGAGGGGGCCCATTTTTTTGTTGATAGTTTTTACTGTATTGTTTATATGAGTATCAAAGGAGAGGTGGTTGTCAATAGTTACTCCTAGGAGTTTGGTTGTTATATCAGGAGATATGAGTGTTCCATTTCTAGATGCAATTGAGAAATTAATTTGGGAGGATTTACCAGTAGGAGTAAATAGTAAGAGCTTTGTTTTTTTAGGATTCAATAGGAGGCAACGTTGTAGAAACCATGTTTCAACTATACTAAATACTAATTGCATTTTTGATTGCAGTTCAGATGAGGAACTGGCTGAGCAAATTATTGTTGAGTCGTCTGCATATTGTATACAAGTGGCATGTGGAATAGCTAGGTATAGATCATTGATGAAGATTGAGAAAAGAAGAGGGCCTAGAATGGAGCCCTGAGGGATACCTAGAGTAACAGGCAAGTGGAAGGATAGATGATTTTCCCAGAGAACTGCTTGCTGCCTATTGCTGAGGTAGAAATTTAACCATTTTATGGCCTGAGAATCAAGAGAAAGAGATTTGAGAATATTTATTAGCAGTGAGTGGTTAACCATGTCAAAAGCTTTTGACAGGTCAATAAAGAGAGCAGATGTAAGAATATTATTATTATTTCTGTTTTTGTTAATGGAATTAGAGAAGGACAGGAGGGCGGTTGTGGTACTATGGAATGGCCTAAAGCCATGTTGGCAATCAGCAAGTAAGTTATTTTGAATTAGATGGTTTAGTAGTTGTTTCTGAATGCATTTTTCCATTATTTTTTGCCAAGGGGGATAGTCGAGCTATAGGACGATAGAATGTTCATTACAGTTCCCTCCTTTGTGTATGGGGATAATGTGAGAGATTTTCCAGATTGATGCAATTGTTCCCTCATTTATGGTTCTGTTTATGAGGATGGCAACAGCACTAGCTGCTTTCTGCAAGTATTCTGCAGGTAGCTGGTTGGCTGATGGGGTGCAAGGTTTTAGTTTGTGGATGAGTTTACAGATGGAGTGTATTGGGATAGGTTGTATTTGAAATGTGGGGTGAGAGCTAGTAAAGGAGGTAGGAAGGGTAGAGCTGTTAGGGGAAAGTTGGTTTGCAAGAGATTGTATAGCTTCTGTAAAGAAGGTATTAAAGTCATTAGCAGCTTGCTTTGGGTTTTTCCGTTGACTACCTAGTGGAGTTGGTGTCCTAGTTTGGCCTGGGTGAAGCAGGCTATTGATGCTTGTCCAAAACCTTTGTGGGTTACTCTGGTGTTTTTGTTGCATTTTGTTGTAAAACTGTTTGTTATCTGAGAGAATAACTTTTTTTTGTTTCATTTCACATTTGTCTAAAAGTTAGGTGATCTAAAGTACCTTTGGTAGTTCTCCACCTGGTCCAGGCTTTGTTTCTCAGTAGCATTTTTTGTCTGGTGTCTTTAGAGAGCCAGGGGGCTGGTTTAGCCCTAATTCTTATAGTACGTTTTGGAGCATGCTGGTCTAGGATGGCTAAGAATTTTGTGTTAAAGTATTTAACAGCCTCTTCTATTGAGAGGCTTTTTAAGGAGGACCAATTGCATGCCCTAAGTTCATTTTGGAATAGTTCAGGGTTGAAGTCCTTATTGGACCTTATTCATTTATATGTGGCTGTAAGGGGAATATTGGTCTTTTGTTTGATTAGGTAGGTTAACGAGTGGTCACTGATATTGTCTGGGAAAATCCCTACTGCATAAGTATGGCAGTGTTTATTTATGAGAATCCAATCTAAGATAGTTTTTTTTTTGTTTAGTTTATTAATTCTGGTTGGGGAGGAAATGATTTGTGAAAAGCCATGCAGGTTAATATGGGAAGTGGGATGTTCAGCACTGATACACTTCCAGTCGATATTGAAATCTCCTTGGATAACAGTTTCTTGTGTGAAGTATGGTGACAGGGAACTAAGGATATCCTCGAGTATACTGATATTATTACCAGGAGGTAAGTAGATACAGATGATGTATATGGATTTATTAGAATTTAGCTGAAGTTTGGAAGCAAGGATTTCCGCGTTGATTTTTGGGGGTGGTGTATAGTCCAAGGAGGTCATTTGTAGGCTATTTTTGAAAAGGATTGCTACTCCCCCACCCTTCCTATTTTTGCGGTCAGCCCTTATAATGTTGTATCCAGGTGGGGTGATTTCAGTATCTAGGGTATAATGTTTTAGCCATGTCTCTGTTAGGCAAAGTATGTCAAAAGATTGCACATCCAATAGAGCATGGAGGTGTGCAAGTTTGTTATTAACGCTGCATATATTGAGTTGTGCAATGTATAGTGAGTTAGTGAGTGTAGTAGGGGTAGATGAGATAGAGGGAGTAGGGTTATAATTGTTAGATGTTGATGTACTGGCTGGTCCTGGATTTGGATGGATGTCACCATCTTGTAAGAAGTTGCTTTTGGGTCTATACCTAGGATTGTTAAAATGGCAATTTAAGTATAGAGATTTCCTGGTTTTTAAATTATTATACTTGATGTGGGTCAGTCTATGGTATCTTGCTAGTAGGTAGCTTGGCAGTGAGGTTATATTTATGTGATTGTAGGAGATGTTGAGAGTTAATGTAGCATGTTTAGAAGGGAAGTGAATATTAAGATATTGAGGGTATTCAAAGGAGGTTATGAGGTAGGCTGTGGTTAGGCAAGGTAAAAGTGTGGCAATAACTAACAGCTTGAGCTGTGTTGAGATAGTATGTATTGGCATTGTGAATAATTAGATCACTGGTATTAAAAGGGAGGTATGAGTGGTGCTGTGATGCATGTAAGGATTATAAAAGAAGGTTCAATTACCTAGGTGGAGAGATGCTTGATTGGCTAAAGGTAGAGAGGGTGTGGTTTAATTGGCAGGGAGAGGGAGAGCAAGTGATAGGAGGAGGTGGAGAGAGGGGGTGTGGCTTAGAAGTATAAGTGTAGGATCATTGGGGGTGGGTGGAAATTGGGGGTAGGGTAGGGGAGCGGAGTGAGCCTGTAGGGCGACCGGAGTGGGAAGAGAAAAGGGTATGTTTCAGGATAGGAACAATCACTAAATCAGTCATTAGCTAGGGATAAAGTAAGCACAGAGGAAGTAAAGAAAAAGAAAACCACAAGAATGTTCAGTAGAAGAAGCAGAATACACTAATAAGGAAGTAGAGAAGCAAGTTGAAGTAGGGAAATCTACACGAATAAGGGTAAGAAAGGTGTTGCTCCAAGGGTAAGAAATTCAGAGTAGGTAAAGTCTGCCCTCTAGTGGCCAGCCATGTACAACATATCTCTGGGCTGCAGTAGGTCCAGGGACTGGAGAAGAGCCAAAAGGTGAGCATAGTACACAGGAGAAGGCTAAAACAAAGAGGACCAGTGTGAGGAATCAGAGAGGAGGAGGTGGTGGTGGTGGTGGGGGCTGGCTGCTGCAACAATACCCGGTACAGAGCGATTCCTAACCACCTAGCAGGGATATGGAAAATGCATCTATGCTAGCAGTTTAAACAGCTAAAACACATACTTTCATTAATCCTTTAGTTAGTAAGATAATGTGTTCTGGGAGTGGGTAGATCAGGTCCTTTACAGTATAAAGGTGCCTGTTTTCTTTCCACGACCAACAGGATAATTTCAAAATTCAATTCTGAGTAGATGCTTGGGAGGTTTCATTAATCCTTTAGTTAGTAAGATATTGTGTTCAGGGAGTGGGTAGATCAGATCCTTTACAGTATAAAGGTGCCGGTTTTCTTTCCACAACCAACAGGGTAATTTCAAAATTCAATTTTGGGTAGATGCTTGGGAAGCATCCTGGTGGTAAAGGACGCTGATAGCAGGGGTGTGCAACCTCCGTGATTGGAGTAGGGACTAATCTATAAATTTCTATAATTAAGCCATCTATTCCGGGTGCTTTATTAGACTTAATTCCTTTAATCTCATCTATAATTTCCTTTTGAGAAAAAGGTTTTTGTACATCTAACTTAAGTTCCTCAGGAATTCTTGTTATATTGGGAACTATAGTCTTTAACTTCTCACACTCATTTGTTTATAATTTCATAGGTAAGTACTAGGCTATCTGTCCGAGGGCATCTATAAGCCTAGCCAGAATGTGTTGGCTTTCATCATCCCCTTTAGATTAGTACCCTGTGCCTCTGTCCAGCAGAGGCATTAGTTCCCTGTGTCTCTGTGCAGCAAAGCCACTGCAGTGATTCCCAGGGTAAATTTTCTGTTTCCCATCCACTTGTCAATGTTTCTCTTGAAGAATGTTAGTTAGTGGCTTTGCCTAATGTAGATTGTAATCCTGTTCCAAAGCATGGGGAGTCTCTTGGACAGGAATCTATCCCTCCAGCATGTCCTATTTATCATTGTGGTGAGGTTTAGATCCCTAGAGCATGTGGCTCCCGGGGATTTGTTTTTTTTAGGTGGAGCATGTCCATCAATTTTGGGTTGGACATTGTCTTGTATGTCAGACAGAGATCACCTCTGAGTAAGTGGTATGCAACTGAGTACAGCTGGAGTTTCTTCAGTCAGGCTGCATCGGACATCTGTTTGAGGCCAGTAATCCTCTTGGTGAGGTACTTCTGCGGTCTTTCCAGCTGTTGCAGGTGTCTTGTAAGGTTCATCCCAAATGGGGCGTTGTACTCTATGATGGGTCTGATGAGTGATGAGAGGAGGGACACAATAACCTCTTTTGTTCTAGATGTGAACCCTTTTATAATTAGGTGGGCCACATAGAAGGATTTTCTATCCACCTTGGCAGTATGATTATCAATGGAGAGATTACTATCTACTTGGGTCCCCAGATCCCTTATTACATTTTCTGAATTTAGGGGACTACCACCTATGTGGTAGTTCGTGGGTACTTTGTTTTTTCCACAGGGGATGACTATGCACTTTTGGGCATTTAGCTTGATGCCATGATTTTGACACCAGGCATCTGTCTCAGTGAGACCCTTCTGCAGGATGTCTGTATCAGCCAGAGAGTCAATTATGGCCCCCAGTTTGCAGTCATATGCGAATGTGGTCAGCCATAGTCCTCCTGTGCTTGCCTGTACCTCTGAGAAGTATATACCAAACAGGAGAGGTCCCAGGACTGAACCCTAGGGGTGCCACTTGTAACCAGTTTAGAGTCGGACCTAGAGCCTGCAACTCTCACTGTGTGGGTTCTATCCATGAGCCAACTGGCAACCCATCTCATGACATAGGGGTGCATGTTCAGGCTGGTGAGCTTGTCTATAATACCAGAATGGGGAATGATGTCGAAAGCCTTTGTCTAGGTAGGCTGTGTGGAACTCCTTTCCCTTGTTTAAAGCCTTGGTAACTGTCTCAAAAAGTCCACCAGGTTTAGGAGGCATGATCTGCCCTTAACAAAGCTAAACTATGTAGGGTCCAATGTTTGGAGGTTCCCAATGTCTCTGTTAATGAGGTCCATGATAATGCGCTACATAGCCTTGAAGACCAGGCTAGTCAGGCTTATAGGGCGATAGTTCCTGGGGTCCGTTGTGGCTCCACGTTTGTGGAGTAGAATAACTGTTGCTGTGCACAACTCTATGGGTATGTAGCCTGTAGAGAGGCTGAGTCTGAACAGTGTGTTTAGGTGAGGGGTTAGTTCATTTTGGAGCTTGTGTAAGACACAGCCTGGGACACCGCCCAGTCCCATTGAAGCTGTGTTTTTGGCTTTGGATAGGGCTGTTTTAACTTGTGTGTCAGTGATTGCCGGGGCTCTACATTCTTCTGGTATGGTTATGGGCCCTTTAGGGGGTGAGAGGGGGTGAAGTTTGCACTAAACCTGTCTGCCAGAATGTTGGCAATATCAGTCAGTTCAGTGTATTTTGTGCCATTCTGCACTAACTCAGAGTAGATCTGAGAGTTTCCACTTAAGTTCTTGACATAGCTAAAGAACACTTTGTGGTTATCTTTGGAGTCCTTGGCAATTTTTCTTTCAAAGCTAGCCTTGGATGATTTTATGAGGGATTGTAGTTTCTGGCTGATACTGATCAGGGATGTCTTTCATTCTTGGGATTTTACTTTTTTCTGTACTAGTTTCCTCTTTCTATTGTATAGCTTGTTTATGGCAGGGGTCCACCAGACTGGTTTCCTTTTCTTGGAGGAGTGAGTCCTGGTTTTACTTGGGATAGCACAATCCATGCATTCTTGCAAGTGCTCATAGAGTGCCTTTGTAAGGGATTCAGAAGCTTGGACAGCATTGTCCTTTAGCATGGGGGCTGTGAACCTTTCCATCTCGGTCTTAAGTAACGTAAAGTTTGCTTTTGAAATGTTTTTCATAGTGGTTTCCTTGATTGGGGGTGGGGGCAGAATGTGGATATCCAGAGTGATTAGTCTATGGTCTGATCTAATCAGCAAGGGGTTGACCACTGGTGTGGAACACCGGTCGCCCATGTTGGTGATGACCAGGTCCAATATGTTGCCACCTCCGGTGGGGGTGTTGACCAGTCGATCCAGGGCATTTGAGTTTATAAATTCTAGGAAGCATTGGACAAGGGAGTTAGTACTTGAGTAGTTCTCCCAATTAATGTTTGGGTAATTGAAATCACCCAATATTAGGGTGCTTGGTAAGACCTTCATATTTTCCAGTGTCTCCAGAAATGCAGAATGGGGGTCCTGGGTCATGGTGGTTGATCTGAAGCAAGCTACAATTTCAATTGCCCATTGATAGTTGCACATAGACGATCTCTGAGGCATTGTGCTGTGCCACTAACCTGGAGGTGTGGATATCCTTGATGAATATGGATACATCCCTGCCTTTTGTGTTTCGGTCTGGGTTCTGTGGCTGAAAAGTATGGTATGAGTTATAGCCTGGTAGTGCTGGGGTGCTCTCTAGAGCCTTAAACCAGGTTTCTGTTACTGCACAGATATCGATGTTCTCCATACTGAGGAGTGCCTCGAGTTCATGCATTTTGAGGTTTAGACTTCTGGCGTTGAATAGCATTACCCTCAGTTTTTCGTTACTTGTGTTATTTACGGTAGTGGGTTTGTCTTTTGAGCTTTGCCTAAAAAAGGCACTATGGGGTCGGCAAAAGCCTTGGTCAGTATTCAAAAGCCTAAGGGTGACAGGTGCAAGCCATCTCTTGTGAAGCAACGTGGCTTATCGAGCATGTCATCCCAGATGGACAGATACTCGATCCCCTTTGAATGACACCAGAAACTTAGCCAATTGCTGAAATTGATCATTTTTTCTTTATACTGTGGCAACATTCTTGGTGAGGGCAGGATGCTACTTAGGGTCATACTGGCCTGAGCTACATGATCAGAGAGCTCTTCCATGTCTCTTTTCATGTAGTCCAGGAAGGTACGTCTCAGGTCATTCACACCAACATGGACAATGACAGAGTCATATTTGTACTTGTTCTGGAGCAACCTGAGTACTAGTGTTATGTGGCGGATTCTGGTGCTCGACAGGCAGCTAACTGTAACCTTCTCCTTGTCCAGCCTAGTTAGTGAGACATTAGTGTGCCTGACTATAGAGTCGCCTATTACTAGTGTGTTGGGTATGTTATTTTGCCTTAAGGGCTGTGATTGCGTGGCACACTGATTATGTGAAGTATGTGTTTCATGGTTTGTGATGGGGTGTGGAGGTTGCTTGGATGTCTGCTTTGGAGGTCTCTGTTTCTTTTGCAGATTTTTATTTAGAGCCTCTGAGTATGTTTTCATGTATTTATGTGTGTTATTTGCCGGTATTGGTTTAATAGGTCTATGTGAGACTGGTGGTGTGTTGCAAGTATTTGCCTTCTCCTCTTGACTGTCAGTTCCAGCCTTGGGTTGAGAGAGCCTTACCTCCAGTTTGGCTGTATAATTGCATCTTTTCGCATATGTTAATGTTTGGTGATAGGAGGAGAGGGTAGTCTGTGCACATGAGGCAGTTGTAACATTGCCTCAAAATGCCCAGTTTCACCAGTTGGACTGAAGAGTACACCTGAAACTGCCCTTTGGACATGCCTGAATAGGTAAAGTGAGCTGTTTTACTGATTGGCTGGTAGGGACAAATAGAGAGCCTTGTTCTTCTGGACAGTGTAGGGGTGTCTAGTGCTAGGGTTAATTAGTGCTTGCTATAAGTTTTGAGCAAATGCTGGGCTGTGAAATTAATGGTTTGAGTGCTTAGGTTGAAAGTTGTTCTAGTTCCAAGAGAAAATTTGAAGAGTCGACTTTGTGGAGCCGGGAATAGTTTAACCCTAGCTAACCGGCACTGCCCAGCATGTAAAACTGTGCAAATTAGGTTTTTATAGCAGGGAAATGAAAGAGATAGAAATTAGCCCAAAATGGCCAATAAACTACTAACGTCTGGGCTGAAACCACTCCTCCAGGGACAGACATGCTACTCAAAGCTCCTCTCTCTCACAGGTGAACAGACAAACTTCCTTCTATCCAAGTAAGGTATGGGCAACACAGAAACTTGTAACACAGCCCTGAATTCAGCAATAACCTGAAAACTGGACTATAGTAGTTCAGAAAGGTGGTAAACAAGTATATTTTTTGTTTGTTTGTTTTTTGTGTTTCAGAAAATAAAGCAGATACAATAAAAAAACACTTTAAATGCACAGAAATGGCTATTGCACTTTAGTGTAAAACCTACAACAGTTAAACAGATTATTTAAACACAAAAATGACTTAGTTCAAGTGCAGGCATCAAATAAGTACAATATGTAGCAGAAACAAGCTTTTTAAATCACAGAAATGCTAAAAAATCAGCGTTTAGGCGTAATTAGTAAAAGACAGCAAGAAAATGCAGAAAAATGATACTTAATCACTCCAAAGTCTCTCTTTTGTCTCTCTGCTGCTGTAGAACCCTGCAGGACACCTGGCAGGCACTTGCTGAGCTGAATACAAGCACAAAAAAATGCGCAAATGCGTTTTTTATAGCAGGGAAATGAAAGAGATAGAAATTAGCCCAAAATGACCAATAAACTACTAACTTCTGGGCTACAGCAAACAAGGCACACAAATTTCAGACAGAAACAGTTCAAATAAGCAGGCACAATAAGCCTTTAACCAAAAATTCCCAGATCAGAAGGGCAGAATCTAGCCTCTCCTCCCACAAAAGTGCAGACCAGAAACCTTCTTAATGTAAAAAAACTGGCTTGAAGCCCAAGTGCTTAAACCAGAACTAATGTGCTTTTAGAATAACAGACACTGAGCCTTCAATCAGCAATCCCAACATAGAAGGATGTAAGCTACCTGTCCTACCACAACAATGTACTTATTTTATCTTTATGATGCTCTGCATAATGATAATTAAAAACCTCCAGAATGTCCCTTATGTCCTTTCTCCTTTATGAAAGATACTATCAATGTTATTAATTTTTGATTATATCTTAACTTTCATAGATAGGTTATGAAGAGGCTTAGGAGAGGTAGCATAAGAATTTAATTTCAGTTTTTCCATAGCTAAATTAGTTTTATGGGATAATATTTAATTGCATTTCTTATTTGCTTCTTCTATTTTTTTATTATCTGTAGCAATTAAGTTTTTATTAGATTTAAGAGATAATATTTGATTTTGTAGTTGCTGTAACTCTCAGTCCCATTCTTTAATTTTATTTTTGTACCATGTTTTAACATATAGATAGGCCTTAAGAGAATCCCAGACCATAATTGTGTTTGCTTCAGGTTTATAATTAATCTCTAAGTAAAGCTGAAGTTCAGAAGGTATCCAAGATTTAAAGTCTTTAATTTTTGTGATATATAAAGGAATCTTTGAAGTAATAACTAATTGATTGAATTACAAGTGTATTGTTAACAACAGGGAATTATGATCTGAAAAGGGACAAGGTTGTATTGAAAAATTTAAGATTTTAGAATAAAGATCTTGTGAGATATAAATTTTATCTATTTTAGTTTGGGTACCATGTCTATAATCCTGGTGTGAGAATAGTAAAGAATTTGGTCCCAAAGCATTAAAGGTATCTTTTAATTTAAACATTTCTGTCCATTTTTTTAACTGTTTGGCTGAGGACAATAGTCTAGGAGATTTCCTATTGGTAGTTTCTGTAATATCTGTGATACAATTAAAATCACCTCCTCGTATAATATTAACTTTAGAAGTAGTTGTACTAAAGTCTGTTTCTTAGCTAGTCCAACCCCCATATCTGGGAACCAGTGTAAATTAATCAGGGTCCACATTCTATTATTAAACTTAAGTATAACTAAGGCCATGATTCCATCATTATCTACATGTATGTAAATGATTTGGGGATTTAAGAAAGTCTTTTTTTCCATAGAATTGTTACTCCTCTAGTCTTATTTTTATAAGAAGATTGAGCAAGTATTGTGTATTCCTTAGGGTCCCACATAAATGTGTCACTTATTTTAAAGTGTGTCTCTTGGAGAAAAACTACTTGAGCCTTGTTTAGTTTAAGATACCTTAGTAGGTTGGCTCTCTTATATGGGTTGTTTAAGCCATTTGTATTTAAGGATATCAAAGTTAAATCCATATCAGAATTGTTTAAAGATCAATAATAAAGGAACTTGTATTAATAGAATCCTGTATACATAATACTCTTCCTGAATAGATAACAGAATATCAATTGTTGTATTTCTATTTATCTCAATCCAAATAACTTTCCCCATGAAAGATAAAAGTAAAACAATTGTTTCAGGCATTTAAAAACTAAAAAAACAGTTAAATAACAAAAAATTTGCATATTTCACTCTGATATAAACTTTAATACACCCTGTACATGGAATGAGACACATTCCTAGTGTAGCAAACGAAACTAAATCTGCTAGACTACCTATCCCAACCATCAACCTTTGTTGGTTCGAGCCCATGAAAACAAAGTAAAAAATGGAGAATATATTATAAATTAAGAGAAAAATCGTAGGGATAAACAACTAATCAGATATTGATTCCAGTTAGGTTTTAGAGATGAGTTACATACACTATTATTAGAAACATTAAACATTTATACAGTAATTATTCACTAAGGAAGCAAGGGACATACTAGGATATGTATAATCTGAATTTAATGTTTAATAGACTAAGGAAACATCAGCTTTATTAACAATCTAAATGATTACCCAAAATACCTAAGCATGTCATCTGTATTAGTTCTAATAAAAACTTCAAAATGGCAGAACAAATCAAAGAATCATTTAGCATTTGTATTTACTTGCCCTCTGAATAAATCTTATCATGACAAACTCCCACTAAATAAAAACTTCACGAGAATTGGGTGTTAGCACATAGTGAGTGTGTGTCATTCCCAAAAGATGTTAACATAGATTTTTAGAAATATTCCATAAGACATATTTGTCTTTAATTAACTCCTAAACTTTTGGAATAGCAGATGTTTAAATAACTGACTAAAATCAATAATAATTAACTGGCATTATCAGTTAAAATGACAAAAATTAGTAAAAAACATTATTTATATAAAACTTACTATGGATAACAGGACTTAAAAGTGAATGACTCAAAAACAAAATTAAGCTAGAGATAGCTGTAAATATCTACCATAGTAATAGGGTAATACTGAAACTCATAACTTTTTTGTTGTGTTATCACAAGTCATAGATATTACTGAGCTCTTTCCCTGTCATAAAGTTCTAATATACTAAAAAACATGACTTTATAATAACTGAAAACATGACATCGGAAATATAAATAATATCTAGGATACAATAAGGAAATCAACGTATTAAATACAAAGTAATTATAGTTCAATAAAAATTATTCATACATATATTTGCTAGGATTTACTATGGTGTTTGAGTATCCTTACAGTTATTGCCATTAGTCATAAACAGTTTCTGTAAATGTATATGCCTGTACTAAACACTTGCTAATTGCATAGGAAATTTATTTATAAAGATCTATTTATAAAAAACTCCAGTATATTCACTAGAAATAGTGGCTATAATTAACAGTTTACAAGAAAAAATAAAATTTCTGTATATATTTGATCACAAAATATAGTCATTATTATAAAAGGGAACCATGAATATGTTTGCAGACAGTGTAGCTCATAATTCTTGTAAAAGAAGCCTACTATACTATATTAACCAATCAGAGACTTGACATTCACAATTAGGCTTGCACATACACATTAAATGTAATGCAATCTGATCTGCATCCATAGAATGCATGATGTCACGAGCTAAGTAAGTAAGCTTGACTTCTTAAATTTCAAACTGACATTTTCCCGCCCAGCACACTACATAGTACAGTTTCTGACCTCACTTTAACTGTATCACAAAGTCTGCTTATTTACAGTAACAAATGCAAAGTTTAACTGTCAGATACTTCCAAACAGTAAAATAACATTCAATGCCAATGAGAGAGAAAGCAATACTTTAACATTAAACTCTACAGGAAACATAACTTGTAACCATTTAAAAGCCTTCTGCCATAAAACATACAAGCATATAACTGTCAGAGAGACCCAATTTATGTCAAAATCCGGCAAACAGCTTTTTGTTCTCACAGGTACCAATATAAGTTCTGAAACAATCAGAAGTTATAAATATTAAAGAAACTAGTTAAGATATACTAAATCATAGATATGCCCTGTTATCCCATGTATCCAAAACAGTTTTGATAAATTAATCTAAGCAGTGACTATGCCTGCGTAATAACTCAGAAGAACATTTAGCAGGGCAAAGGGCTATATATTATTTGAAATAAAGCATGTCATCTTAAGGTCATAAAAGCAAAGATAGCTTACTGTTCAATTATATCACTCAATAAACCAGCAATATTATACTAATATACTAAAAGCGTAAACAATTATTAATTCGTATATGAACAAAAAATGTATAGAAATGAAAAAGCACAAAGAGAAAGAAAAGTAATAAGAAAAATATTGTCATAACATACCTTACTTGAAGATTTAGCAAGTATAAAACAAATTCAAGTCCAGTTGCAGTAGATGCTTTGAGAGATTTAGTGGGAACAGTAATCTTTGACTCAGTTTTTTTTTTTTTTTTTTTTAACATCAGTCCAAGAAGATTTTTCAGTAACTCTCTTCAGAGATACAGACCCCCATTCCATATCTTCAGGTAAGGAAATAATGTTATTGTTTTTAATAAAGGCAGTGGCTTCCTCTAGGGCATTACATGATCTGAGTTTTGCTGTTATTCTACTTTAACAGTTTTATTACTCGCCAAGCTTTTTTCCTCTGTTCCAAAACCCTGGTAGAATAGTCATTATCAAACCTAATTAGGTTTTGATTAAATTTTAATGGACTTTTCCTCCAGGCAGATTTTAGGACCATCTCCTTGTCCAAATAAGATTGAAACTTTATGTCTATTGATCTGGGAGGAGCAAAGGAGGATGTTGACACTGGCTTTCCTAAAGCTCTATGAGCCCTTTCCATACCAAAGGAGAGACCCTCCTTTAAATCTAAAATCTCTGGAATCCAGGTATTCAGGAAAGAAATATTTTCTCCTTCAGCTCTCTCAGGGATGTTTTTTTTATGAGAAAATCTTTCTGGCTTTCTTCTTCTTTCAGTCTTCCATCGAGATCATTCAGGGATGCTTCTAAGTGTGTTATTCTGGATTGATGCTGCTGTGCAAGTTCCTTGAGGGAATCTGTTTGTTTCAGACAATTTTCCTTGAGGTTTGTAAATTCTCCTTAAAATCATCCATTTTTAGTGAGAGTTCTTGCAGAGCATATGTCACAAGCTGCATTTCTTTTTTTAAAGCCATGTCAGAATGAGAAGTCTTCAAAGTGCTCATCTCCACAAATGATATAGTCTCCTTTATAATTTGACAGGAAAAAAACTTTCCTAAGTTCACCAAAGTTACTAATAATATAGTTTATACTTTCATCTATCAATTTTAAGTATTTTTGTTAAAAAAATATTATTTTCTGTTTTTTTATAATAGTTTCATGGAGCTCTGAAAAACTGCTGCTATCAGTTGGCCATCTTGGCTCTGCCCCTCTCTTTAATTTTATTGAATGTTAATAGTAATAATATGAAGATAGATGACCTGTATTTGTTGTGGACAATGTTAGCAATAGCCAGAAAATGTATAACTAGAAGACGGAACTCTAATGTAGCACCTACAATGGAGGAATTCCTATCATCACTGAAGAAATGCATACTAATGGAGAAAAGAACTAAAGAGTTAAGAGATTTTCCTAAGCCATTGGTTAATAGTCCATGGATGAAAGTTTTGAATTTGTTTGATACCCTACAGATGGAACCAAACTCTTCCTAACTATCATAGTTTATATATCAACTTATTATTTAACTACAAATGTTTTATTTGAATCCTTTTTGTCAGGCTGAATGTAAATACTGTAAATAGTTATTGAATGTTATGAATGTATTACATTATTGTGTTATTTCATCAAAATAAAAATCATTTGAGTAAAAAAAAAATCAAATGGTAAGTTATGAAACACAACTTGTCAATCACCAGCCGATCAAAAGAAAAATAAAATAAGTAAAAAATAATGAAATAATGTATTCTCCTTCAGGGTTTTCAAGCAGACCAAAGATCCTTATGCTGTTTCTCCATACCCTGTTTTCTAAGTCATCTATTTTGTTAAGCAGCCATGTATTCTGTTTAAGCAGAAATTCTTTTTGGAATTCTTCCTTTTTGAGTCTGCCTTCAGTGTCATTTAGAGAAGTGTCTATATTCGTTATTCTTATATGGTGTTGCTGTAATAGTTCCTTAAGAGTATCAGTCTGTTTTTGAGAATTTAATTTGAGGTTTTCTAAGTCATTTTAAAGCCAACCATCTTCAAAGATAGTTCCTGTAAGGTAGGTGTCATCAATTGTATTTATTTTTTCAAAGCAGCATCTGGATGAGACTTCCTTGAGTTGTTCATATTCAGTGACTCAGTATATCTCCAAGTTACTTGACTGGAAAATGTTTGTATATCTCCACCAAAATTGATATTTATCTAGTTTTGTAGTTTATCTATATATTTCTGACATTTTAAAATTGAAAGTAATTACATTTTCCTATATTGTTATACTAGTTTATGGAGCTCTCAAAATTCACTGCTCTCCGTTGGCCATCTAGGCTCCGCCCCCCAGGTCATTAGTTTTGTTGTTCAATGGCATGAAGCAAAAAAAAAAATAAGGACAAGGTTTTGAAATTCTTGGGTCTCAACAGCCAATAGTAATTACACGTCTAACCTGCCTGAAAGCAATCACAACTGCTGCAATTAGTCTTGTAATAATCCTCTCACAATGAGAAACCAGGATTTAATTTCAAAAATTAAACAATTTACATGAAAAGTCAGTGCAGTTAAAAGTTAAACAACTTACATAAATAGTCAGTGCAGCTAGTTAATATAATTGCTGAATATAGACTTTCCTTGCTGAGAGTCTTTATTTATTTTATGTATCTATTTATTTGACATTTGTTAACCAGGATAGTCTGAGCAAATGCCCTTTTTCAGAGGAAAGCCCAGGGAAACAAAAGCTCCACAACTAAGCAAGAAAAAATGCATGATTGAAGTAAAATATAATAAAATATAAAGAATAAAATAATTAAGCAAATATCCATTACAGTACAAGCAAGGGAAATCTGCAAAAGAGACATTTGAATTAAGTAGTAAGTTTAGAATCAGATAATAAAAAAGTGACAAAAACATATTAGAATTGTCTTCAGTGGTCAACTGTACAATTCAATGCAGTTTTATTTTGTAAGCTACACTAGGTCTAGATATATAATATAAAAACAAATTGCAATTAGGATGCAGATAGCATGTTTCCAGTACTAGCAGGTGAAGGAGCATGGAGAGTAGTAGGTGACTGTCTTGTCATACTAAGGTGGTTGGTTTTGCTAAGGTAATTACAGCCAAGGGAGGAATAGGAAGGACAGCGTGGAATGGAGAAGGTAATGGAGGAGAAAGGAATGGGTTCAAGTGGGGTGATTGCAGTGACTTGGCCATCAGACAGGAGGACCCCTTGGACATCACAAGTGAATACAGAGGTGTGTGTGTATGTGTGTGTGTGTGTGTGTGTGTGTGTGTGTGTGTGTGTGTGTGTGTGTGTGTGTGTGTGTGTCTGTGTGAATGGGTGGGTAGTAAATAAAAAAGCCCCCAAGTGGAAGCAATCTATGGATGTCCTTAGGTTCCACACATTGACCCCAGTCTTAAAATGGAGATAGTCTGAGGGCTGTAGGAGAGGCTGATAACACAGTAATGGAAAGGGGCACTGGGATAGGAAAGAATGAAGCAGAAGGGAAAAAATACTTTTCCCACAAGTTACAGGCTCAAAAGTAAAACAATGATTAAAAATAAAGTAATAATAATTTAACAATGGCTAAAACTATTCAGAATTAATTAAAACTGGAACAGACACCTCCATAATCTGGTAACTACATCTGGTAACTACATATACATCCTTTGTGGTTGTTATACCTCGGAGGCAATGGGCAAAGTTAATTGTCCAACAAAAGCAAGCATCCTCTCTTCTACAAGGTAGTTTACCATCAGATATAATGCATAAAGTTATGGGGCTGTGGAGGGCACAGTCCCTCACAATGGGGTGCATACACCTGTATAAATTAAAACATCTGACATATAGATGTTAGATACAGCTTGTAATGTTTAGCCATAATGCAGTCTTTTATTCATCATCCTGAAACATTTTTATGTGTTGTAAAAGAATAACATTTTCACAGATGTGACTTGCTCATGTCACTCCATAATTCCAGTAATTAAAACTGATAAATTATGCAGTAAAGGTAGTTTTCTCAGTTTTTTTGCTGTACTGAAAAGTGAAGGTGCTACTTATCAACTCATAAAGGAAGAAATGTAGAATGTGCTGTTGTAGTTGAGTAATCAGTTGATGAAGTGAGTCATGAGATAGAAAGGAGTGGTCAGAATACCTTGGGATCACCAGGCAGAGATCTGAGAAAATTGCTACAGTAAATGCTCTGGATATCAAGCAAACGATATACCAAGATTTTTGTGAAAAACAGTAGTTTTAGTTAAAGAAACAAAATTGACTGACTTCAATGGAAGAGAACCAAAAGTGTAGTGATGGGTAAAATTTAATATCAGTTCAGTTCTCAGTGAAGCAAATGGTTCTGTCCATTAGCCACTTTGGCTTTAATGCTCAGTTCAGGTACAATACAAACTTTGGAGTTGACAGAATCAGATGCATCATCCAATTAAACAATGGCCAAGAAAAATAAAATCTTTAACAGTAGTCCTCAAACTGGGCAATTCTAAAGCTCTGTCATGAGGACTTCCATCAGTGCGAAAAAAAAATCAAGAGGGTATAAGTATGGTCAAAAATTGCTTAACCAGGTATGCCGAGCTAGAGGCCCAACAGATTTAATTTGTCTGTTATTGGAATTAGTTTTGGAGCATAATATCTTTATTTTTAATAACACCTGTTATTGGCAGATGGCAGGTGTGGCAATGGGCATGAGCTGTGCCAATTCATATGCAAACCTGGTGATGGTGGAGTGGGAATATCAACATATACTGAGTGGAGGTGATCCCCATGTGTATTTTTATCAGCGTTTCAGTGATGATCTTTTTGTGGGATGGAAAGGAAATGAGGAGGCCCTTCTGAGATTTTTTTCAATGCTTGAATAGTAGCAGCGACTTTTTGAAATTTACCATGAAGTGCACTACTGAGAGAATTGATTTCTTGGATGTAGATATAATGAGAGGTGTTTCTGGTAGTTTATCCATCAGGATGCACAGGAAGGACTGTTACAGCCCGACGTATTTGCACAGGGGTACTATGCATCCCCAACACATTTTCACTATCATCAAGGGGCAAGCAATGAGAGTTTCATGCTTATGCTGTGAGGAACAAGACTTTATTAATGGCCTGTTAAATTTGAAGCATGAGTTCATGGGGAGGGGGCACACTCAGATGGAGGTAGATCATGCCTATCAGAAGATTCTTCAGGAGAGGGAAGGTTGAGAAAGGCTGCATTTTTCTAGTGACACAAGGACTAGGATGGACAGGTTGAGGCATAGTAATGAGATCCCGGTCATTCTGTCATACACCAGGAATGTGAATAAAGTAAAGGAAGTGATATGCAGTAATTGGCACATGTTATGTGTGGATGAAAAGGCAGCTGGGTTGGTTGGTTTATGACCCAGATTTGTGTATATGAATAAGAGAACATGGAAGAAACAATTATGTTACCCTAGGGTGCATACCATGGGCACTGAGGGATTAACAGGCACTAAGAAATGTAATTCATGTGCCTTTCATGATTTCATTGATGAGTCCCGATTCTTTAGGCATCCAGGGCCAGGGATTGTTTTTCTTGTGGCAGCTGAGGGTAGCAGCTGACTGCAGTACTAAGAATGTCATATACATAGCACACTGTAAGGTCTGTTTTAAATTTTATGTAGGTAAGACTAATCACCGTCTAAGGGAATATATCAGGGATCATACTTATTGCACTAGGAAACGTCTTGACTACAGTGCTTTGGTGAAGCATACCTTGCAAGCAGGAGCTGACCATGTTTTTCTTTTTCAAGTTCTGCATGCTTTAGTTGAGAGTGATAGAATGGGGTATTTTATTAAGAGGACAGAAAGTGTCGAGCTATAGTGGATACTGAGACTTGGGATACATTGGGGCTATGAATTAAATTATTCTGTCCCCATGAGACCTGTTTTGAAACCTAGGAAGTTGAAATGATATGCCCTACAATGCAACATAATACTGAGAGTTGTTGCCTTAATTTTTAAGTGAGCAGGAAAATTTTAACAAGGGAGTGTTTTGGAGGGAGTTTTGTCAAGTATGATTGGATAATTGCTTTTATTGCTTTTAGCTTGATTGTATATATGAGGATTCAGTGCTGTGTCTTTTATCTGATGAAGCAATGCAGTTCATTGTGAAAGCTCTCACTTCAATAAATACCTTTATACTGTTTTTTGGAGCTTTTACTGCTATGTGCCTGCCTTGCTGTTACAATGCTTTTTTGGTTCTTGTCTTTTCTGAAGTTCTCCATGGACTTTATCACTGATTGGGGACAGTTTTGTTTGTACTTTTTCAGCTGTGTTGATCTGTATGACATTAAAGTTTACTTTGACTTTGGTGCCCTGAGCTGGCATCCTTCATTAGCTTTATGGCCTCATTTTATGCAAAGCCTCAGGTTTCATGTGTGTGTGTGTGTGTGTGTGTGTGTGTGTGTGTGTGTGTGTGTGTGTGTGTGTGTGTGTGTGTGTGTGTGTGTTTGTATGCACTTGCATGTGCCTATTGATGGCTTTGTGAAGCTCAGTAAAAGTGGTTCTTTGTAAATGCGGCATGGATATTTGAAATAATGCACTGGAGAGCTACAGAGAAACAATCTGTTGTGATACCTCACTGATACCCTGCTGGTAGTCAAGAAGTGAACCAACTGTCATGGCTACCAGTTTACAGCCCCAGTATAGCTACTTGACATGGTCCCTAAAAGGCAATGCAGTGTGGAGATGCAAACTGTTCTCTGCATTTCCATAGTACACTGTATATGAGTGTGTATTTATTTGTCTTGCACTTGCGTTAGAAGATTAAGGAGCTGTTAACAAGCTGTTTTTTTGTGGTCCAGTTGTGCAAGGTTTGATTTCCTTAGGCTCCATTGCCTAACTGTGTAACTCTGAGCAAGTCACTTAACCAGACACAGCTCCGGGGTTGAGTCTGAAAAGGTCTATCATAATCAGTCAGTGCTCTAACGAGGAAAACAAATATAAATAAAATAAAATAAAGATATTGCAAATGGTATGAGTTCTCTGTAACAACTGTACTATGACAAGATGATTGTAAACAATTGGTAACAGTTTTAACTGATCTCAGTGGGAAAAACTGAGCAACATGAAAACAAATGAACATGTTATAGATATTACTAACCATGCCATGCATTATTTAAGGAGGGGTGCCATAACTGTTGGTAGAAGACAGGCAACCTTTTATCTCTTTGCTTACAAATTTTCTGAAGCATTGCTTAAGTTGAAAGGGGTACACAGTATGAAACACAATGGATAAAAGCTGGTCAAACACAAAAAAAACAATTTGAATAAAAATATATGCATCCACTTGTGAAACAAATATATAGATTTAATTTTTATTCAGATTGTAAGAGCAGTAATTTAGTTTACCTGGCAACCTGTAAGATGTGCAAAAGCTTTTATGTTGGTGAAACGAATCATATGTTGAAGGATTGCATTACAGAGCATATATTTGATATTAGAAAGGGAGATTCTAATAATGCTCTTTCTAAACATATGAGTGAGACTAGTAATGAGCATGTTTTTGAATTTTTACTTTTACAACTGCATGAGGTAAATGTTAGATGTGGTGATGTTAGGACACATACGGAATGTTTGGAACTTAAGCGGTTCTTGGAATTGCAAGCAGACAGGGATTTGGGTTCAAATGAGACTGTGCCTTTAAGGCCAATTCTTATAGCACGCGCTTTAGCCTGTTATGTTTTGAAACTATGCATTTAAGTAATTTTGCAGTTATAACAATCTGGTCTGATGAAGCGCCTAGTTCTGGTGTGAAAACACTTACATTTGTTGTGTTATTTTTCGAATAAATGAATTGATTTTATGCCATGTTAGCTGTTTTTTCATTTTTATTTAAATTGAAAGAGCTATGGCAGTGTGGATCAGGCAGAATATTTCACATAAATAGTATCTTTGCCTTTCCATCATGTGATGTATTTTTTTAATCTCATTGTATGGACCTGTGGTCTGCACATGTTAAGTGGTGTATGCTATAAAAGGGGCATTTATATATATGTTTATGGCCTTGCAGACTGTGTGTGTGTGTGTGTGTGTGTGTGTGTGTGTGTGTGTGTGTGTGTGTGTGTGTGTGTGTGTGTGTGTGTGTGTGTGTGTGTGTGTGATGTTTGGTGCTGATTTGGTTTGTATGGTGCATCATATAGCGTTTACCAATATGGTTATTGGTGAATTAGTCTGAAATGAGATGCTTTATTTGCTCCTTTTGATGCACTTTGTTATATTCTTTGTAAGTATATTGATTGTATGTGCCCAGTTGTTGGTAGATGGTGCCATTGCTGTGTATTTGTTGCTATAGTTGCTGGGGTCATGACCTTACAGAATCCCATGCATCACTCCCCTTAGGACACTGAAGCATCACAACATAGATATGTGGTCAGTGATCCATAGTTAATGGTATTCTTTCAATAAATTTATGTCAGTGAGTTGTACACATTTGCTTGATATATGGGGTAATGTAAAATTAAACAGGGGACTTGGTAAGTTGCTTACAAGAAATATATAAATGAAGTGGCACAGTCTGGAGATGGGAATATTGAGAATTATGAAACTAAATTAACTACTCACCTCAAAGTGCAATTAACATAATTTAAACTGGTGATATGGGATAAAGTCAAACACAGTGCAATGCATGTTACCTGCAATAGACTATTTTTCCCTTTGCAAGTGACATTCAGAAGGTGGACGAAGAGTGAGTTTAAATGGTTAAAGTAGTGTCCATTGTGAAGCACTATTAATATTAACTTGGCAATAGGTGCGTGTGCATGTAGGGACAGTGACAACTGTCATTCATTGTGGTTTACCAGGAATGCAGTGAGTAACCTCCAAGATATCCCATAATGCAAACATCTACTAAGATATACACATTAAGGAAATACTTATAGAAAATAAAGGTTCACAACACAGGTTTGTGAGGTACACATTATGACAATGAAACATTAGTGTACTTACTAAAGGTTTGCATGAAATAACACAGTTCACCTTTTGCTAAAACAGTATTATTACATGTATAGATAACCATATTCATGTATTTCAAATTTATCATTTCATAGGCCACATTTTCATGAAGAGATGGATATGGCTATACTGAGAACTGACGTGTTTTATGACTTTATTTATCAAGAAAGTTGATGTTTAAAGTAGAGTATAAAGGACAGACATGAGGAAACACTTTTCATGGCACACCAGGCAAAGTATTGTTATGCATAGGTGACTATTTAGCTGACCATTACCAGGCAGGACATATGATATTCTTACTTACTAAGGAAGGGAATTTGGAAAGATTAAATTGATCAGGAACTGAAAACTCACTAAAAGCACGAGGAAAAACATTTGTTAGAATCACTGCAATCCACTAAGTGACATTTGTATTGAGGACTCTTAAAGTTAGCAGTATTTATCAGGCTTTCCATTCAAAATGAATGGAACTAGGATCTAATAAAAGGATGAGGATGACTTTACCTCAAGAGCTATGCCCTCCGACTGTATTGTAGGATATAGTTAGCATTTCCAATGAAACAAAATTTCATCAAGATGTCTACTCCATGAGGGCACTCAGGATAACAAAAAAATACATAACTAATAATGTTAATAACAATAATTGCTTATTCTGCTGCATGCAGGTTTCCTTAAGTTTTCCTCTTATTGGTCCTTTAACTGACAAAATGTAGAAGACAGTAAAAAATGTCTATAAGTTCATCTTCAGTTTGTTATAGTTAAGGGGAATTTAAGTATTATATATTAATGTTTATGTGTTTTCTGGTTAATCTATACAGACTCAGTAGGTCCCTCATGGTTTCATCATTAAAGGTTTTATAGCCCAACTAGAGCTTACCCTTTATTAACTGATAACTGATGCTATAAAGATTTAGGTGTTAGTGCTGTAGACTCACTGTGTAGTCAAGACCACTACCTGTTATAATTCACACAGAGAATTTTATCCAAACATGTTGCAGCATGTTCATTTCAGGTTTTGAACAGTCAGAAAATGTGACATTAAATACAAAATTTAGGTCGATAATGGTTTTGGAGAGATCAAGTATAATTGTTGGATCCCTGGTTTTCATGGTTTTAAAGATGAAGTCTGTTTCTCTTAACACCCTATACCACCATAGCCATGTGTAGCTTTATCTTTAAAAGAGTTGTTTTATTAGTATTCCTACACTTTGAATTATTTTGTTTGCTCTGATACTGCATTGTTAAATTTGCTGGCACTGTATAATCCATAACTACCCAAGGTCATGACTTTACATTTTGAAATTCCAGGTTCGCTAAATAGGATGATGCCCTGGATTCCACTCATGTCCAAGTCACCATAGATAAGGTTCTTTACCATGTCCTGGCCAGCTACAGATAATTCTTTATGAACCACATAGCTCAAAACTCTTAACTAGTCTTACAAAAAGTTCTCACCATCCAACCAATTACCCTGTTCATGGGAGACTTTAACTACCCCCATATAGACTGGGAAACGAATGCTGTCTCTAACTCATTGGCACAATGTTTCCAGGACTTTATAAACACAAACACTCTGGACCAGATACTACACATTCCAACCAAAGGATGAAAATATATTGGACCTGGTACTCACCTGCATGAGAGAGCATTGTACCCCCCCCCACCCCATGTTATGTCCTCATTGGTGAGGTCAAAATAAAAATCAACCCAAGTAAGCCTGTAACATTTAGGAAATATTCTAAAGCAAACTATGTCTGATTAAGTAAGAGTTTGTCAAAGTTCATAGCTTCTCCAAACCTTGAGAATATAGGTACATATGCAGAATTATTTACAGAAACCCTGTACAAACATATAAATGACTGCAATGAGGCTTCCGTATCTACCAAAAGCAAGCCCATATCTAACACCAATAACAAACCCATTGGTGAAATCCTTACCTTAAAAATGTATATAACAAAAGAGAAAAGTTATGGCCAAAATCAGAAGGAGAAACTCTCATACAGATGAGAGCTCTTTGTTTCAACCAAATGATTTTATTTATTTTTATTTATTTCACATTTGTTAACCAGGATAGTCCAACTGGACAGCAGGTGTCCATTTTCAGCAGAGTCCTGGGGAGAAAAGCTCCAGCATAATTAAAAAGAGAGAATACAATTTACAATAACATGAGAGAAGAAGTTGTAGATTACTTTAACATAGTATAACAAGTTACAAAACTGAGCGTAGATATAAATTTGCAGGTAGATGTTACAATATAAAGATATTTTAGATAATAGCAATGAGAATTCAATTGTTGGATAAAAAGGTGAAACATTTTTATACAGGATGAGCATAGTCGCTGAATTACACTGATGGATGGGTAAACAGGCGACTACTTGTAGAAATATTTACAGTATTTACAGTATTTACAGTGAGCATTAAGATGAGTTCAGAGGAGTATAGTACAGACTGAACAGTGACCCTGGCAGAGGATGCACTTGAGTTGTAAAAAGGTTTCCCTTTAGTAGTATGTTGTTTTATGGTGGCTTGTTACAGTTGCATAGGTGGTTGGAGCAGAGATATGATTTTAGGTGAGTCTTAAAGGATGATGCAGAATTTAGAAGTCTAAGGTCAGAAGGAAGGTTGTTCCAGGTTTTGGCAATTTCATGAGCAAAAAGAGATTCTCCTGAGTTGTTTTTACAGGAGATGGTTTCAATTAAGGCTTTGTTGCTAGAGCGTAGTTGTCTGTTTGGATTATGGAAGTTGAGGAGGATGTTCAGGGCAGGTGTTTTTTCAGGGTAGTACAGTATTTGATGGGCTAAGTTGAGTTGGTGATATTTTAGAAGGTTGGGGAATTCTAGCCGATGTAGGGATTGTAGGGCAAGGCAATGATGGGAATGTGACTTGCTACTGGTGGCAAATCTGGCAATTTTGTTGTAGCAGGTAAAGAGCAGGAACAAGAAACTAATGGGTCAAATAAATTCCAACAAGAACATTTATAAGATCAGGATAGTCTCACAGGCTAAGGACAATCACAAGGCCTTATTTTTAGCTATGTCAAGAACCTTAACTGATGGTAAATAGCACAACCTTCACTGAACAGGGTGACATGGTGAATTTACTGGCTGATAAATTTAGCTCTAACTTCATCCTCTCTCCCCTACTACCCCCCTGTGAAATTACTTCTAGCATATCCCTCCAACTGTCAACAGGGAGGCAGGTCCTGGTTGTGCTCTCCAAGGCTAAAACACTGCTTCAATGGGCCCAGGCAATAGCCTCAGTTACCTCCTAATATCCTAAAATACGACCTGGCTAGACCACTTGAGGCACTCAACTACAGCCTCAAAACAGGTTATGTGCCAGGTGAACTGAGAGCTGCAATGGTCATCCATCTTCATAAGAGTGGACCATCAACTGAGCCCTGGGAATTACAGACCCACCAGTCTGACAAGTTTAATGTGCAAAAGCCATGGAATTAATTATTATAGAAATTATCAACAAGGGCATTGGCATTCTACAGACACTGGACCCATCTCAGTTTGGCTTTGTTATAAGCAGATATTATCTGCTCAGACTGGAGGACTTTTTCAAGTGAGTCAACAAGGCTATGGAAGAGGGGAAACAGTTCATACCTTGATATGTCCAAGGTATTCAATACAATACCTCACTTAGGTATTAAACTCTCAGTACTAGGCATGAATTCCTACATAGCTTGCTGGATTTCTGGTCAACTCACAGATAAGACCCAAGAATTCAGGATCAGTGAGACCACCTCCACCAGGAGACCAGTCACCAGTGGAGTAACTCAGCACTTTGTGTTGGGCCCACTCCTGTTGGGCACCTACTTCTCAGAACTCAAGGCTAATGTCAGAGGCCTCTGGCTTACAAATTTGCAGATGTCTGTAAACTGGGAGCTAATATAGATTCTCCCAACAATACCAAGATCTTACAAGATGGTCTAACACAAACAAATGACTGGTGTCAAAAGACACGGATTAAAATTCAATGTAAAGAAATGCATTATAGTGCCCTTTGGGAAATCATCCACCCAAGGTAATTACTCCATTGATAAAACACCCCTAAGATTTGACCCAATAGTTATGGATCTGGGAACATATGTAGACAATAATCTGACCTTCAACCAACTTGTAGCCAAGATAGTAAGAAAATAATTCTATGCTGCCCAGCTTATAAGTAAGGGTATGTCATTCAGGTTCAACTTAAGGAAGTTATAGTACCACTCTACTCAGTCATTATCAGACCCATAATTGAGTACAATGCCCCCTTTATCATGTACCTAACCTAGCACTTGCAACAGTTGGAATGCCTTGAAAGTTTCCTCACCAGGAAAATCCAAGGTATGAATACCCTGTCCTATACATATCACCTTAATGTCCTATTCCTGTACTCCATCTCCTACAGGTTACTAAGAGGTGATCTATGACTAGCATATAAGGCATGCCCAGCTCCAACTCTGATGGTTGTCTTCACTATCTGCAAGATAAACTGTACCGAAAATACTAGATCCAAGGACCTGAACTTTACCTGTAACATAAACAGAACATGATGTCTCAAAGAATCCCTGCATTATAGAATAAGGTCCCCATTTACATGAAGTGGAGTTCATCCCTGACCCTATTCAAATGAACCCTTGATCACTCGATGGGAAATAACAAATTCAACCTTAGTCTGGCCCCTGTGTCTATGATACACACAGATTGTGGGGTATGTTAGTTGGGGATTAATTTAATATACTGTCAAACTTAACCTATAGCTGCCTCCTTAGTAACATACCCCACCATATAGGTGTACAAATAACTCAGGGACACAACTGGGCTGGGTTGCACTGCTAGGCTTCCAAAGACCCTGGTGGTTGTTAGCCTAGTACAAACATATGAACCTATGAAACACCAAAGCCTAAATTAAAATTTTTGACCCTGCAATCAATCTCTTCTAGTTATTTGTTAACCTATTCATCATCACCATAATCAGTTTTTATCACAAAATCTATATTAGCATCATCTGTGTATTTTTGTGTAAAATATTACATTGTGATGAGCAAAGATGCAAAAACTGTGTTGGTCCCAAGATTTAGCTTATAGATTACATGCTTTTCCATTACTCCAAAGTGAAAAAAATTCCCTTAAAGGTAACTCTTTTGGCCCTATTTCACCTCAGACGTTCTATCCATCTTATAATATAATACAGGAATTTACTAGGACAGTTATGCTATATACCATTCTGAGTAAGATATCAAATGCTTTACTTAGGTATAGAAAGATGACTATTACGGAAAGATGTGAATAGAAGGCAATACTTGCCATTATGTAAAAGTCCAGTACTTTAATAAACATGAAATTACTCTCATGAAATCTGCGCTATGCTATGTATATATATATATATATATATATATATATATATATATATATATATATATATATATATATGTCAGTCAAGAATACTTTTTGTCCAGTTTTAATAAAATAAATTGAAAATGCTCAAAGCCTTCACCAGAAGGGAAGCTAGACTGATGAGTCTATAATATTGACTGAGATTGGGCCTTCCTCTTTTATGTAATTCTACCATATTGTGAAATTACCAGTTTCTGGAAACAGCTTCTTTGCTTAACAAAGAATTAATCAAAATTAGTGAAATAACAATCAGACTAACTTTCATCACATGGACAAAAATCCTGATCTGTTACATGGAGATTTCCTTTCATGTGACAGTGAATAACTGCCTTTTTATACATAGTAGGGCATGTGCAGCCCATCATGATATGCCTCAGGTGTGCAATATTGCTTGGTACAGATACAGCATTTATAAAATGTTCATTAAAAATGCTATTTTTGTGGTTACTACAATTGATTGATTGATTAGTTTCCATCATGTGACTAATATTTCTGCACAGTCCTTTGCATATTACAGGAACTTATTTTATTTTTAGGCTTACCTCATATCTTGTTTATTCATCTGTCTTTTTAAATTTCTTATGGAAGAATTAAACCTATTTTTTTAAATAAATAGGAGTACTGAATTTTCTTTTTGCTACTCCTCACTTTTATCTGCAAGTTAACATTTCTCTGGGGAGCGGACATAATAAACCCATTCCCTTTGCATTTTCTTTTACTTTTCTATTATGCAAAACGGCAAAGATCTAATAGTTTGTTCCAATATGCATTACCACCAGCACTGCGTATAACTGTCTAGGTTATATTATCAATATTTCACTTAAATTTTTTTTTTACTGTATTTGAAACTCAGTACTATGGCTGGAGTTACCGTGTCATTAGGGATGTTAAAGTGGGTAGCACAGAGATAAGCCCTTCCCAGGAGATGTCAGACCTTAACACTTGTGGCCACAGTAGTTATGCAAGCAAATACAAGTTCTAGGGTATTCCTGCCTATAGCAGAAACATTATTTATTTGTTGAAATCACTTCCTCGTGACTTAGATGAAGTCACTGACTACTCAGTTTTTAGACTACAGTTCAACACATTCTAGACTACCCAGTGGCATAGTGGGATAAAGGACTGAGTATGGCCCAGACATTCTGAGTTCAGTTAACAGCTCAGGTGACTAAGAGGCAGGGAGAGAGTGATGGGTGTGCCCATCATGGGGGGATGTGTTCATCAGTGTTGGTCCCTGGGGGGAACATGTGTTGATGAGTGCATGTGGAGTGGGTGTTGGAAAATGTGGATAGGTTACAAGTAAAATCCCTTGCTAGAAAATGGACAGCATAGGATGCCCTTAGGATTCCCACTGGCCCTGGCTATATGTGGGCTGCGGACCAGGATAAATTGGAGTGCTGTTAGACCCAGTGAAGGATGACAGTAAGGGCGGGTTGACATTAAGCACTTTCTAATAAAGCAGTATGAATTAATCTAAATACAGGATATAGCTCATAACTCTGCATCTCCCACAGAGAAGGTTGCAAAAAAGACCTGCTATCACCCCCTTTATATTTACACACTTATTCTAAACTGTCTACTGGCCAAACTGTTAGATAATACCTAACCACTTTAGTAAAATTTCACAGAATCCCTTCCCTTTTAAACTCAGCTGGGGGCTTCCTTATTTGCAGATGATGACCTACCTTTATAGTTGCCCAGTTTATAATCAAATTCACTCTTCAACTCCCTGCCTTTCCCCTTGTCTCCTTCCTATTCCCCTCATCCTTTTTATCTTGTTTCTTCTTATGTAAACGTGAACATCTATTTTTCTTTTGCAACATTTAACTGCAACAAATTTGTTAAGCACTATAGAAATGGACAATTTTCTGTATTCATGTATTATATTTGTTTATCTCTATTTATGTATGCTCACAGTTTCCCACATCCTTGCATTTTATATTGATTAAGGCCATGTTGACACACATGGTTTTGTTACTAGTCATGTAGTCTGGTCTGAGATGGCAGTTAATCAGTTGTGGATAGTGCTCTACACTGGTAAACACATATAGATAAATAAAAATAAATGAAAGCCTGCTATGATTCAGATGCAGTCATCACCTCTTACTTTCAGAGTTTTACAGTTTTAAATTTAGATATGAATTACTTTATTACTTTGGCTTTATTTCCAGTGCTGGCTTCAATAGTGCAGTGGTGTGTTATAAAAGCCATGAGATTCCAAAGCAATTTACATTCAGTTTGTTTGCAGCTTTAGGGAGGGTATTAGTGAATATTAACATAACATCATTTATATTAAGTTTTCATATTGCAACTCATACCTATACAGCATTTGCCTTTAAAATTTTGTGTTTCTGTTTGCACTTGATATATATTTAATAACTTGATTAACTTTGATAATGCCAAGACAAAACACATCAGTAACTGTCCAGCAAATTTTGTAAAGCTGTAAATTCCACTGAAGCAGTTAAAGAAAACAGGATATTGGAAGGTAGAACAGGAGAAATGGAGATCAAACTGACTTATCCTGGTACTACTAGCTGCTCATTAAACATTTTTAGTGACTCCTGGCTCCAGAATGCTATATTTATCTTTTGTTGCCCTCAGGTCATGGTAGATCTGGGCTTACAGTTTCTGAGTATCATTTTACTATTTTTGAAAATATTTTAAAGCAGAAATATTAATTCACTGGCTAAACTTCTACAGCCTGTGAAGCTGCAGTCATGTTCTGTAAACATATTCAAAAGGATGACAATGAATTAAATAAACTGACTCATTAGATTTCCTAGTAGTATTTTTTTTTATTCGTTTTTCATAATCCATCCATCAGTTCACAAGTCGTTTTGTCCATTTTTACACATGGGGTTGGGGTGTCACCACAACAATTACAGTCATCTACAGCCAATGTTCACACCACCAGGTGGCTAGTCCTGCAATGATTCTTCTTCCATACCACATAAACACACACACAAACACACACACACACACACACACACACACACACACACACACACACACACACACACACACACACACACACACACTCACATCTACAGCCAGTTTAGACTGTCCAATCCACCGACTGCATGCCTTTGAAATGAGGGAGGAAATCAGTGCACTTGGAGAGACACATACGACCACAGAGAGGACATATAGACTTCATACATAAGACACCCCATGCAAGAATCAAACCAGTGAACCTCTTGCTGTGAAGAAACAATACTACCTGTGGCACCATTGTGCTGCCACTGCAGTGGGGTGTTTTCTATGCTGTAAGCTAGGGCAGGGGCTATTTACCTAAAGTGAAAGTATCACACTTTTTAGGATTTCATTTGAGACCGTTTTAGTACACCAAGTATTCATGAGTGTAAGTTCATGGTGAAGGTCCTGGGCATCAAAGAGTGACATGACAATGACTCCCAGGTTACAGTCAGCCACAATCTTGGTTAGCAAGAAGTTTTAGTTTATGGTCTTGAGATAGAAAAGTAAATACTAAACAAAAGGGGTGTCAGCATCGAGTCCTGTGGGATATCACTGGCCACCTTCATACTCTCTGGTGAGACACCTGTTTACGCACTGTGTGGGTGCTGTCTTTAAGGCAATTTGTTAATCATCTTACCATGTAAGGAATAAAATAAAAATAATAATAGCTGCAATTAAAATACTACCCTTTTAACTGAAGCAGTGAGCCAAGGACTGATGAAGCAATTGACTCAGCTTAAAAGTCAAAAAATAAATCCGAAGGTATTTCAAATGCAACAGCGTCATAACTCAAACTCCAGGGTGAGTATTTGAAAGACATTCAAATCTAGTATTATAGCCATTACAAGTGCAAATACTGGAACATATGCCAACATCAGAACAAGACAAACTGGAAGATTGTTTATTTGTAAATATCTGAAAATATTCACTAACTATATATGAGACATCATTGTTGCAAAAATGCATGCTTTTATCTTGGCTAATAAAAGTGATAAGGTCAAAATAATATATAAATTACAACTGTTTGTTTGAGTCTTAAATCTAAAAATCTTCTCCTTGAATCATAATGAATATTTTATTATATTACAGAATAGATATATTAAAAATAGCCTAGCTATCATGCAGAAACAGCATTTGAGAGATTTTATGAAAAATGAGACACCTGGCAGTATAAACACTGTTTCTAGGTAATTTTCACTGCTGAGGTGACACTCTTACCCCAAGAAAAATAGGAAAAGGGCAGTTGATACCAATGCCGATTTTAGTAAGTTCATGAAAACTGTGCATTTTGTTACTTAAGACTAATATTGATATTATAATAGTTGAGGCATATAAGAGAGGGCACTATGCTTCCTGTGTTCAAATAATGTTAAATATATCAGATATGACATCATACAGAAAGATTAATACATATGAAAATAAGATGTACACAGGAATTCATTCCATATGAGCTATAGTGTAGTAATTACATTTTAGAAGAATTATGTGTTTATTTTAATGTTTAGAATCTAGTGATAGTGATGACTTTTTAGTAAGCAAAAAATACATTAAAAGTTAGTACATCCATTACTATGGACAGCTGTTGCCCACAGAGGATGGGCTGCAGAACCTCTGACCATATACTTAGCATCAGCTAAAAAGCACAATGAAACTCTTGTCTTATGTGAGAGACTAAAGATTTCATTGAGAAAGTAAGAAACAGAATTTAGGCTCTGACACTGGTGTGAATGCTATAATAGTTTGTAGAACAGATGCAAAGACACTGTAAATTGCCATACCACATGAAGGGAAAGTGAAAGTGGCTAGTTGGCTTTTATTTCAAGAATGTACACCAAATGCTAGATGCAATGTTAAATGATGCTTCTCTATATTGTCAAAAGTTATATTGCAAGGTATGTGACATGATAATGGAGGTGACAATGGCCACTGTACTTCTCAACCTCTCAGACCAAGAAATCTAGACAAAGCCATAATAAAAGTGTGTCAAAGGCCCAAAAGTAGGGACAATTTTTAAATATTGTTTTCACAAACTTAGAAAGTAGATATAATAGGCTTTGAAATCACATGAATATACTGAATAGTATGAAGTTTGAAACTCAAATGTCATTATTATTTTCTAACTTCAATATTTAATGATTTGCAACTAATTTGCCAGAACACCACAATTTAATGAAAAATGGACCAAAAATATGAAAAATCTGGGCATTCTGTGAAAATCTGTACAGCTGAGAGGTATGTTGGCCACAGTTATGCCAATATATGTTTGGACCATTTTGAAAAAACTATTTTGTTTTATTTTACATTTGTTGACCGGGCTAGTCCAATTGGATATATGTCCATTTTCAGTGGAGGCCCGGGGAGAAAAGCTCCAACAAACAAAAAACGCAGTATCATTTATAATATGAGATATTTACAAATACAGCTAAATTTACAGATACACATCCCATTCATTACATTTTGTAGCATTTCTGTAAACAGAATCATGGTACATTTCAGCTATGGTTAGCCATTCAAATATTTCACTAATAAAAATTTAATATAAGAGTATACTTTCTTCGCAGTTAACAGAAAAGTAGGTAGCTATATACACTCTTAGTAGTTAACAGAAAAGTAACTAGTTTATACAGGTATAGAGATAAATACTTTGAGAAAATAGAGGTAGTTAAGGTTAGAACAAGGGCATAGCCACTGTGATTTAAGGTATGGCTTCAATTTGTTTTTAAATAATGTTGTAGAAGTAATGGTGGTTAGGTCTTTTGGGAGGGAGTTCCAGGTTTTCCCCACTGTATTGGTGAACAAGGTGTCACCAGCCAAGTTGTTAGCTTTTCCTATTTGTACAAGTAGTTTATTTGATGAGAGTAGGGTCTTGAGGTTGTTATAAGGGGTGATTAGGTTAGTAAGTATATGTGTGTTAATAGGTTGGTACAGAATCTTGTGGGCAACTGTTAACTGGATGAATAGTACTGTATTTGTCAGTTCTAGACATCCTAGCTGTTTAAGATTATCACAGTGATGGGCTCTGAAGGCAGACCCTGTTGCAAATCTGGCAACATTATTGTAGGAGATTGCTAGCCTGTTGATGCTGTTTTTACATAGTTTTGTATATACAGGTGAGGCATAGAAAAGAGTAGAGATTAAGTGGGTACAGGCAATGGTGGTCCTGGCTAGTGAAGTCAAAAAGGATTTAATCCTGTATAGGGATCCTAATTTTGTTGTTGACTGTTTTTATAGTACTATTAATATGGGAATCAAAGGTAAGGTTGTTGTCAATTAGAACTCCAAGAAGTTTAGTAGTACAATCAGGAGATATAATAGTGCCATTGCTAGATGTGACAGTAAAATTAAGTGGGGAGGCCCTATAGGTGGGAGTAAATAGTAACAGTTTTTTTTTTTTTGGGTTTCAGAATGAGGCATCAATGTAGAAGCCATTTCTTGACTGTGTTAAACACATTTTGGGTTATGGACTGTAGGACAGATGGTGAGGTGGCAGAGCATACTAATGTAAAATCATCTGCATATTGGATATAAGTAGCTTGAGGTATAACAGAGTATAGGTCATTTATAAAAATAGAGAATAGGAGGGGGCCTAATATGGAGCCTTGAGGGACACCAAGGGCAATTGGGAGGTGGGAGGATAAGTTGTTCTCCCATAGAACAGCCTGCTGCCTGTTGTCTAGGTATGATTGGAACCATTGAATAGCCAGTGTGTCTAGAGACAGGTATTTGAGAATACAAATGAGTAAGGGGTGGTTAACCATATCGTGAGAATATTAATGAGTAAGTGGTGGTTAACCATATCGTGAGAATATTAATGAGTAAGTGGTGGTTAACCATATCGTGAGAATATTAATGAGTAAGTGGTGGTTAACCATATCGTGAGAATATTAATGAGTAAGTGGTGGTTAACCATATCATCAGAATATTAATGAGTAAGTGGTGGTTAACCATATCGTGAGAATATTAATGAGTAAGTGGTGGTTAACCATATCGTCAGAATATTAATGAGTAAGTGGTGGTTAACCATATTGTGAGAATATTAATGAGTAAGCGGTGGTTAACCATATCGAAGGCTTTCGAAAGATCAATAAAGAGGGCTGAGGATAAAGTGTCGTTGTCGTGATTCTTATTAATATAGTCTGTGAAAGATAAAAGAGCAGAGGTGGTGCTATGAAATGGTCTAAAATCATGTTGGCAGTTGGCTAGTAAGTTGTTTTTTATTAGGTGGTTTAACAGCTGCTTATGAATGCATTTATCCCTGATCATTGCCAGTGGGGATAATATGGCTATAGGTCTATAATTTGATAATTCATTGGAGTTACCATCCTTATGCAAGGGGATAATGTGTGATATTTTCCAGAGTAATGGGATAGATCCTTCAGTAATAGTTCTATTAATCAGGATGGAAATTGGGAAGGCTATGGCTTTTGCAGCTTTTTGCAGGTATTCTGTGTGTAATAGGTCTGCAGAGAGGGGGGTAGGTTTAAACTTATGTAAAAGGGTGCAGACAAGGGATGTATGGACAGGTTGAAAGTGAAATGATGGGGGTGCATTAGTAATGGAGGAGGTTGATGATGATGCATTGATGATGGGGGTTAGCTGATTAGAAAGAGACTGAATGGTCTCTGTGAAAAAGTGTTAAAGGTATTGGCTATTTGATTGGGATTGTCGTGATCAGAGCCTAAAGGGATGGGTGTGACTGAATGACCTAGATGTAAAAGTTTATTAATGCCTAACCAGAATTTTTGTGGTTTATTTTGGTGGGTTTGTTGTAGCTCAAAGTAAAAATTCCTTTTGTCTAACAATATGGATTTTTTGCTTAATTTCTAAGCTGTCTAAACTTTAATTGATCTACATGGATTTTAGTAGAACGCCAGTTTGCCCACAGTTTGTTTCTAAGGAGGATTTTTTGTTTGGTAGTTTTTGAGAGCCATGGGGCTGGTTTAGTCCTGGCTCTAATTGCACATGTTGGGGCATGGTAGTCTAAAATAGCTAAGAATTTTGAATTAAAGTATTTTACTGCTTCCTCTAGAGGTAGTTTCTTTTTTCTTTTTGAAAGCTGTTGGGGTTAAAATTCTTTTTAGTCCTTATTGTCCTGTAGGTCATTGGGTTTGGAATGTCACTCTTATATCTGATTATGAAGGTCAGTGAATTGTCGCTTATGTCTTCGGAGAGGGTTCCTACTTTGTAAGTTTGGTGGTGGCTGTTATGAGAATCCAGTCTAAGGTGCCTTCCTTGCCATTAAGTTTATTGGTCCTTGTAGGGGATGTAATGGTTTGGGTAAAACAATATAGGATAATATGAGTAGGTGGCTGTTCTGAGGAACAGCTCTTCCAGTTGATATTAAAGTCACCAAGCACTATGGTTTCTTGTGGGTAGGTGTTAGATAGCCAACTAAGGATATCCTCTAGGGTGCTAGAGTTATTACCTGGGGGAAGATAAACACATATGATGTAGATGAATTTACTTAAGTTGTAATTTGGAAATAAGGATTTCAGCCTTATTTATTAGTGGAGGTTGAGAATCTATAGGGGTCACCTGTAGGCCAGATTTATATAGAATAGCTACTCCACCACCCTTCTTCGCTTTACGGTCTAGCCTCAAGATATTGTAACCGGGTGGAATAATCTCATTATCTTGTGTTGCATTTTTGAGCCATGTTTCAGTAAGACATAGGATGCCAAATGAATATACATCCATGAGTGCATGTAGGTGGGTAACTTTATTATTTATGCTATGTATATTGAGATGAGCTATCAAGAGTGAGTTAGAGGGTCTTGCTAGCAATTGCATGTTAGCAGGAATTGGGGTGTGGGGCAATGAAGTTGTGATAGAGGTTGGTCCAGGGTTTGGGTGGATATCACCATCTATTAAGGGGTGAAATTGTACTCTCATTGTAAGTTTTAAGAGTCTACATGTTAGATTATGGAATTTCCTAGTTCATGGACTATAGAATTTAATGTGAGTCAATCTATGATACTTAGCTGGTAGGTAGTTTGTGGTGATGGGTGTATATGGATTGCTAAGAGGGACTTCAAGTATCGGTGTAGAGGTTTGCCTTATGGAGTAATACAATCCTAGGCAGTTAAGGTATTCATAGAATGTAAGTAGGTAAGGTATGGAAAGGAAAGGTAAGAGTAGAAATAAGAGAAGGACCTTAGGGATGGGTGAGCTAGATGTCGGTAGCATAATGAGGTAGTAGTATAGGTTAGTATAGAGGGTAAGTTCTAACTGAGGTTTGTGTGTAACACAATGGTAGTGGGTTATATCACTTTAAGGAGATGGGCCCTGTGAGTGATTGTGCGGATGGGGAGTGTGGTTTAGGGAGGATAAATGTAGAGATAATGGGGCCGGGTAAAATAAACTGTTTTTCAGTACAAGTGCAGTAACAAATGGTTTACAACAAAAGAAAGAACTCCTGTAGTATCAGGAATCTTTGGAAATAACTTCACAAACCAAATACAGAAAAATGTATACAAACATAGGAAAACTTCTACAAACAAAGAGGAAATTTGCAAAACTTAGAAGTATTTTGGCAAACTCAGAACCACTTTTGCGGTATTAGAGGAGGTTAGTAGATATGAGAATACTGTTAAAATGATCTAAGAGCAGTACAGTGAGAAACAGATGATATTTCTATAATAAGTGCAAGCTGAAAACAGTGATAAATTGAGCCAAATCAATAAATGCATCTAAAAATAGTGATAAACTGAACCAAAGTGATAAATTCAGCACAGAACTGTTACTGTTAAATAGCAGTGAGATAGTTCGAGCAAGTTCATAAAAAATACTTATATCAAATTTGTAGGTCCACAGATGGTTTTAGATGTAGTCAAAGGTCGTGTAGTCACAGGTGTCCAAGCCAGGAACAGGGACGCTCTGAATAAATGAGCACAATCTCACAAAATGTAATTCTTTTATACCAGCAGGATGAAAGATGTTTACATAGTTCATCCATCAGGCCAATCAGATAAAGACATAATAAACTTTCCACCAGCAGTTTCCAACTTGGATGCATTGAATTCAGCTCTGCTCCCAACCAGAATTCAGAATAAAACCCTGCTAAGTTTTCCTGTCTGTCGAGCCAGCCTACAAAGCTCAGACATCTTCCTTGTATGCTTTAGTACCAGTGGATATGCTAGTATAAAGGGACATGTATAGATACACCAAGACGCAGAACTTTCTTGCTGCTAGACTGCATATGTAGACCTCTGTCAACATCATGTGTAGTCATGCATTACAGCTGGCTTCAGCAAAGAGACTCTGGTAAATAAGTACCCTGTTAGAGATCCTTCCTTTTTTTCAAAATTTTTTGTCAGATGTTTTTATGCACTGAGTCACACCAGGTCAGCTAAGGGGGGGAGAGAGAGGGAAATCCAAAGCACCTACATTTGAAAATCTATACAGTACTAAGATATTGTAAATATTGGAAAGACATTTTATGTATTTGTGTTTTACTGATTACCTATTTATTGCATGAGAAGGAAATAGCGATAAATATTTTTTAATGTTTAAATCTAGCAGTGACATAAGATTTTCTAGTATTGTAAAGTTATTATAAATTCTAAGGCTACGTGCATATTTAATAATTAAAAAAAATGATATACATATATATATATATATATATAGAGAGAGAGAGAGAGAGAGAGAGAGAGAAATACACACACACATACATATATATATATATATATATATATATAGATAGATAGATATAGATTAAGATAGATATAGATAGATATATAGATATATATATAGATATATATATAGATATAGATATAGATATGTGTTTGTATGTGTGTTTTTGTGCGAGCCATAGAATGTATCATGGCATGCATTTATATCATACCTTTGGTTTTAGGAATTTTCATAACTAGTGTGAATGGGCACATTATATTATACTCAAACTACAGCAGTTTGACTATAATATACTGTTATATATTATTATAAGTTATCTTCTTTCTCTCTGGGTTGAGTGACCATGGAGTTAGTATATTTAATTTCTGGGGGTTTGGGGGCAGCCAATGTTTTTTCAGTTATTTTGGGTGATTGCAAAGTGCTTGTTTACATTCTTTCTTTCAAGTGAAAATTTTGAAACTGTATATTTTGTTCTCAATCCTTTCTTGTTTGTATTTCCGTATTTGTGCTGTTTCACTATAACTACTATGTATAATTCAGTATATATGTTCCTATTTTACTATGAATTTATGTATGTAATTTACCATGGAGCTTTTCTCCTCAGGTCTACACTGAAAATAGGATTCTGGCTCAGTTGGACCAACCTGGTTAACAAATGTCAAATAAATAAATAAAATAAATAAATTGAAATCAATTTACTTCAATTTTTTTTGAATGATATACATCCCAATGAACTTATTTGATGTCTGTAGTGTCCATCAAAGTTCATTGCTGATGTAAAGGAATGTATATATGTGCACACACACACACACACACACACACACACACACATATATATATATATATATATATATATATATATATATATATATATATATATATGTGTGTGTGTATAGATTAGATATAGATATGGATATATGTACACATGTACATAAACTCACAGGTACATGCATGCATATATTAACACATAATCAAACAAAAATGGTCCATAAGACAGTAAAACTGAATATAAGTAGTTATATGTCAGTAATATGCATCCCTGCATTTTGAAACAAAAGAATATAGTCTTAGTAAGAATTCCATATTACAAAGAAAATAAAGTCTGAGATGGCTATATACTGAAATGTCAGCACTGAAAATGCAGAGTGCTAACATGCTGAAAAAAGACCCAAAATCAAGGAGAGCAAATCTTGAATATCACTTTTCTCCTTTAAACTTCTTTATTACAGGGGTGCAAGCCCCCTGCCTCCTACAAAGTTATATGTAGTAACTCCAAGATAGCCTCAGAGAAAAGGGAATATTTTGAGAAATGGCAATCTCGGACTTAGTATATAAAAGTCCTTTCTTTCAGCCATTCAGTTTCCTGACATTTCAAATGGTTATTATTGGGACATCTAAGAGTTGTATAAAAGATGGGTTTATAAAACAGGGAGACACCAGTGATAAAAATAACTATGTAGTCTGAGTTAGCAGCAGAATATGGTCAGGGGAAATATAGGGGAAATAAAAGTAAGCCTTACTTGGATAACTGAGGCTGTGTGAAAAACAAGTTAACTAAAAGATTAATACTTAGATTAAATGCATGTGCTTAGTGTAGATCGGTGTGTATATTGAACCTAGTAAGCCACTTTAGCTAGACAGCATGTGCATATAAGTTACTAAGCACTTGCGAGATCAGTGCCATTTTGTGTAGTCAGTCATTGTGAATGTAAGCTTGAATGGAGCTGCATATGTGTGTGTGTGTTAGAAGTAACAAGTCAGTCAGTAAGCATATGAAGAATAAAGTATATGTACACGTCACAGCTCCTGATGTCTGCATGTATAGTAAATGGCTTGAATGCATACCCAGCCTCAGTGTCTCATTTGAATACATAAGACATAGTGTCAGAATGGGATCCGAAGCTGAAGCAGCTCGCAAACCATGAGGCACTCAGTTAGAAGTGGAGTAATATCCTGAAGTCAACTGGCAAACAGGTCAGCGGTTATTTGAAGATGCTTAAATTTGTTTCAAATGATTTTCAATCTCCAAACATGTGGCATAGCATTCAAAATGTTCAAAATAATGTCTGAGATGTTTGAAATGTCCATGATAGTGGCATAATATTTAAAGTGTTTGAAATAATCTCTGAATTGTTTAAAATATTCAAAAAGGCTATTTTGTCTGAATTTTTTGCAATGTTTGACTTTTTTTCAGTGACTAAGACCTTTTAAAGTGTTTGGAGTGTCCAGAATGTTTAGGGTATTTGCAGTGTTAGAGTAAAGCATTTTTGGAGAAGATGTTGTGCACTTGAGAAAAATTTTGCTTTGAGATAGTGAATTAACATTGGGTACATCCATTGAGATTTGTCAAATACATGAGATTACAGAAAAGCATACAAATATGCTTACTAATGAGAAAAGCATGTCTGCAGTACCTGCTAGTGCGAATGTTGATAATGTGCACTAGAAAGTTAAGATGAAAAAGTATATAAACCGAGAGGCTGTGCCACACTCAATCTCATTGTTAACTGTCACAATTGTGGAGACAGTCATGTACCTAAATGGGAAAAGTATTTAGCTTTTGGTCAGCAATATCACAAATGTAAAAAGTGGAATAATTTCAAAAGGCTTTGCAAGTCTAAAATATCACAAACTTATATTAAAAAAGAATAACCAAAGAAGCAAGTAGATCAGATAGAGACTGCAGCAAACTCAGAGAGCTGTGAGCAAACTTTCTATGTTAATGATGTCTCTGTGATCAGTGAAACAGTTAATAAAGTAGGCTATCAGTTGGCAGCAAAGAGTGAAATATTTTGTACTGTACAAATTAATGGGAAACCTGTAGAGCTTAAAGTAGATATTGGATCCATGTGCAATGTTATATCAGCACAAATGTTTGCTAAAATAAAAGCTGGTGAGAAACTTGATTCAGCAGTGTGCAAAATTAGTTGCTTATGGTGGTGAAGAGATTCAAACTGATGTCACAGTAGTTATTCCATGCCATTCTGCTTGAAACAGCTATGACTTGCAGTTTTACGTAGGCAAAAGACACATGCAGTCGTGTTAGGCCTGAAAGATAGTCTAAGCATGGGACTGATTAAGAGGTCCACCATATAAGTCTGAATAGCAAAGATAGTTTTACACAGAATATTTTTACTGAATATGCTGATATTTTCAAAGACAAGATTGGTAAACTTCCAGTCACATATTCCATGATGTTAAACCATGAAGTAAGTCCAGTTGTCAGACCAGCATGGAAGATTCCAGTAGCAATGCATAGTAAAGTAAAAGTAGAATTAGACAAAATGGTGAATTTAGACGTCCTGACTCCAGTAGAAGAACAGACTGAATGGGTATCTTCCATGACCATAGCTCATATGAAAAGCTCAGATGATATTTGAATATGCATTGATCCAAGGGACTTAAACAAAGCACTTAAATGTCCTCATCATCAAATGGGTACAGTAGAAGAGGTACCCACTCTCATGCCAAATTACACTGTTTTTTTTCAGCCTTGGATGCAAATTGCTCTTTTTGGCAAATTTCACTGGATTGCAATTCTTCATTGTTAACCACGTTCAGTATACCATTTGGTAGATGCAGATTTCTAAGAATGCTGTTTGGAATTAATTCTGCCAGTGAAGTCTTTCAACATGCCATGGAAGAAATTTTTTTGTGGTTATCCATGTGCTACTATAGTAGACGACATTACTGTTGGAGGCATTGGTGAAGATGAACATGACAGAAGTCTCAGGAAAGTTCTAGACCATGCACATGAAGTAAATCTCAAATGGAATCCTCAGAAATGTAAATTCAAACTGAAAGAAGTTAATTAGGGGAGACATTTGTTTACAAGTTCTGGCTTACAACCAGATCTGTCTAAGCAAACAGCAGTTGTTGAAATGTCAGTTCTAAAGAATGTCATATCTTTTCAACATTTTTCTAGTTATGGTCAACTATTTAGGAAAGTCAGTCCCAAACTTGAGTGAGCTTTCAGCACCATTATGTGAGTTAACATGCGAAAATGTAAACTGGTCCTAGTTGGAGCAACACCAAAGAGCATTTGATATTCTGAAGAAGAAAATTGCCAGCCCACCCACATTGAGATATTATGATGTTCACAAACCTGTAGCTTTCTTGTGATGCAAGATACGGCCTTGGTGCAGCATGTCTTCAAGAAGGCATACCCATTGCTTATGCATCAAGAACTTTAACTCAAACAGAGATGCATTATGCACAAATAGGAAAAGAACTTTTGGCAGTACTGTTCGCATGTTCGAAGTTCAATGATTATATTTATGCCAGACCTATCCAAATAGAGACTGATCACCAACCACTAAAAAGCCAGTACATACGGCTCCAGCTGGATTGCAACACATGATGTTAAAATTCAAAATTACACTTTCAATATTGTTTACAAAAAAGGGCAAATACTTGCACCTTGCTGATGCTTTGTGATGCACACCCAGACAAATGACAGAGCAGCATGAAAATTAAACAGCAGACTTTGAAGTCATGGAAGTCAAAACCTTTTCGTCATAACAGCTTGATGAACTAAGAAATCAGAAAGCTTCAGACCAATTGTCCAGAAGCTGAAAAACCTTATCAGTGAAGAATAGCCAACATGACAAACCAGTTTACCACTTGACATTCAGCAGTATTTTCCTTACTGAGATGAAGATGGAATCATCATGAATGGTCCAAAAGTGGTAATTCCTAAAGCATTACAGCAAGAATATATCAGAATGTTGCATTGTGGTCTCCCAGGTACTGATTCAACCAAAAGAAGGGCAAGATGCATTGTATTTTGGTCTTCCATGACTAAAGATATAGAGAAGGAAACTCTAGCATGTTCAATCTGTAACAGCACCAAACTACATCAACAAAAAGAACTGCTTCAGCTATACCAAATTCCTGAATTACCTTGGTCGACAGTTGCTGTAGATATTTTCAAATGGAATGGTCAACATTACTTGGTGTTAATAGACTCTTACTCAAATTGGTTTGAAATTGACCTACTTCTTAACTTGACATTCAGCACAGTCATTACAAAATCGAAGAGACGGTTTTCTGTCCATGGTAGTCCACACAAAGCCATGTCTGACAATGGTGCATTGTTTACTAGTCAGCACTTCAAGACATTTGCCGAGTCTTGGGACTTTGTTCATATTAACAGTAGTTCTGAATATCAACAAGGCAATGGTTTAGCTGAATGTGCAATTCGTAGTGCAAAGTATTTGTTGGAGAAATCCAAAAGAGATGGTACTGATGTTTTCCTTAACTTACTCAATCTCTGAAACATTCCTTGAGACAACTCGCTTGGTTCACCTGCTCAAAAACTGATGTCCGGACAAACACAAACAACTCTTCCAATCAATAAACAATTGTTAGTATCAAATGCAAAGAATAATGGTCCAGGCTCAACTTTTGAGAAAATGGCATTCACAAAAGTTGTACTATGATAACACCAATAAATCCCTTCGACCATTGTTACAAGGAGAAGTTGTGAGAATGCAGACATCCAAAGGTTATAATTATGTATAAATTGTGAAGAACATTTGTGAGGAATTGAAATCCTACATCATACAATCAGAAAGAATGGATTACAGAAGGAATCATAGATATGTGTTATCTGTCTCAGAACCGATGTCACAGTGGATTGCCTGTGCCAGTGGCTCTAATTTCCAGAGTGAATCATCAACTTTTCAAATTCAAAAGGACAGTGTGCTTCCTTCAAACAAGTCTGATGTAAAGCCGGATGTTACAGTACTGATTGACCCCCCCCCCCCAGAGACTGCCCCTGTTGCTATGCCCAGTCAGAATTTCTATGCAACTAGATTGAGTAGAATTTGCAAACCCAGTCTTAAATACACAGCGACTTAGGCTTGAAATTAGCTGTTTTGTTGTTGTTGTTGTTGTGTCTTTCGGCTTTTCCCGGTTAGGGGTCGCCACAGCGGAACTCCGGTCTGCTAATTATTGGCAGTAGATTTTTACGTGCCGAGTTGTCATCTCTGACGCACAGCCTTCAACGAAGGTATGCCCATTCATGCATGTCTCCACACAGAAGATGCTTTAGCTGAGAATCGAACAGGACAACGTCTTACTGTGAGGTGACAACGCTACCGCAGCACCACCACCGCAGTTAAAATGTTGAAATAATGTCTAGCTCTTAAATTTGCTTTTGTTCTTGTATTTTGCAATGTCGAACAAAAATTAAAGAGGACGGATGTAGGCAGTGTGTATATTGAACTTAGACACTTTAGCTAGACAGCATGTGCATATAAGTTGCTAAGCACAAGCGAGATCAGTGCCATTTTGTGTTGTCAGTCATTGTGAATGTAAGCTTGAATGGAAATGCATATGTGTGTGTTGGAAGTAACAGGTCAATCAGTAAGCATATGAAGTATGAAGTATATGTGCAAGTCACAGCTCCTGATGTCTGCATGTATAGTAAATGGCTTGAATGCATACCCAACCTCAGTGTCTCATTTGAATGCACGAGACATGCGACACTTAGTAATGTCCATTTAAAGGATATTAAATAAGTGATTAATCGTCTACAAATGTGATTTTTTTTTACTTTATAATGTACATGTTTGATTAGTTTGATTAATGTTTTGTGCTGTTAACTTGTTAATTAGATGGATAAAATAAGTGTAATTTGACCAAATTATTTCACTTGCTCTTCTATCAGTCTTACTTGTCACTAATACCCTCACACCAGTGGATAGCAGCCTAATGGCAGTCATAGTACTACACAGAATGTCCAGGTTGTTAGGCTTTTCATTGTCATTGATTGCAATAAGTGGCACATGCATGTCAGAGTAGATTAGTTTTAACATTAGTTGTTTTTTTTTTTCTTCATATAGAATTTCTTCTTTTGACATCCTAAAACTGGATTATGTCTGAAAAAGATGTCAATGTTTTTGTTCGATGCTTGTACTTTGCAAATAAATCAAAGGGAATCTATGCTGTAATTTAAAATCTTAAACGGCTTTAAGAACAGAGAGTAAAAAAGGGATTAATGTAAGTTCAGAAATGTCAGCTGCTCAGTCTCACCTGTTTATAGCCTTTATTCCATAAAATAGAATCCACATCAATTATCAGTTCTGGGTCGTTTTCTGCAAAGGATTTGAAATGACCAACCTGTAAGTATCGAAAAGACTCACTTGAAGATGGCTGCCAATTTAGAATGCCATATATTGCTGGAGGGTTGCCATCCACATCAAAGTATACTTTCTCTGCATTTTTGTTCACAAAATAGACATTCTTAAGATAGTGGAAAAGCTAACAAAAGGGAAACATCAAAATATGTTAATCCACTACCGTCTTTTTACCTTTGGATAGCATTCCTATACAGTAAAACATTGCTGTCATAAACTAATTCTGAGCTAGACCTATCTACTTTAACAGAGATCAAGAGGTTTTCATGAAAACAAAGGTATCAGTGATATAAATATATAAAGTAATACAACAATAGCAAAGAAAATTAAAAAGAAGGGTCTCTTTTCTCAAAAAAAATAAAATAAAATAAAAATCCCAAACTCAAATGTTTCTTCAGGTGACAAAAACTAGAACTCTTTTTTTCTACTTAATTAACCTTGTTGCCTGATTATTAATTTGCTCATAAAGCAACAGAAACCAAGTTAGCTATTTTTTTTAAATAATCACTAAAACCTCAGTTCTTAATAGCCCTTAAATTCAGAGCTATTGTATACTCTTATGTCCATTTACCTTAGTTTCCTGTGAGCAATAATAGTAGTATGTAACTACTTATATTCTTTACTTTCTGTAACTGCAGTCCAGTCAATCAAATCACAAGTATTTATATTCTTATATATCACTTGCAATACAGCAAATGTAAATACATGTAAATACATGTATGTATCCTCATTACTAAATATATGAGTAGTATTTACAGTCCTGAGGTTTGCAGGTGTGCAGAAGTCATCTGTGAAGAGCACCTGTATGCATATACAGTAAACACAGCTTATTTCCAATGAATACGGTAATGTGAAAGTCTCTGCAAGGAAATGTGAACTTTGCTTAAAATAGAAAAAATAATGGATTTGGCATGTGGGAATTAATACTTTAAAATGTGAAAGCTCATTTCATTCAAACTTTTTCACTAGATGTGGAAGAGTGAGGCTATACAAAAGACAACTAGATCTAGTGACAGAGTTAAGGCAAGCAGCACTGGCTGCAGCAATTTGGAATGTTTTTTGGAAATATAAAGGATTTTTTTATCTTGCTTATAGGGGTGTCCTTATGTGTGTACCTGCTTGGTTCATTAAAAGGTGTGAAAGGAGAAGACAGTAGAAGATGGAAAACGGAGAGACTGAACACAAGGGAAACACAGGAGGAAGACATCAAGAGGGTTGTGCTTAAGGAGGTAGGAGTCAGTCTGACAACAAAATAAATAAATAATTAATTAAATAAATGCATTCCTTGCACGAGAAGAAGGAATGCGTTACACAGCCCGTATGGCTGCAGCTGCCCGTCCATAGATTATAGTTGCAGCGGCTATGCTTTTCAGCCACTTTGCACTACGGCAAAGTGCTGATGCAGCCGTTTGGTTTCGGCGATGTAGCTCGCAGGCAAATGTCTTGCGAGCTACACGCTGGAATCCCCCCCAGATTTACAAAGCCCTGTAGAACGTGCAGGATTAGTCTAAGAGCTATTTTCGGCAATATGGTCAACATGCGATCCAGGAACGAGCTCCCGGGACGTGCACATGAGCTCTTAGACTAATCCAGCATGGACTGAGCTCCTGTATGCAAATTACCCTCATTTACAGGTGAAAAGCATGCAAATGAGGGTAATATGCGATCCAGGAAGCTGGCAGCTGCCCGTGCAGGATGACTGCAGTGTGTAGAAATGAGTACATTTCTGCAATCTACAAAATGGAGCTATGACAGCTGCAAATAAAGGCTGCATATCATTGAGGAAGCATGCCAATGGCCAAGTAGAAGGCCATTGGCTTTGCAAACTGTTTAAAAAATAAAATAAACAACTTTTTTTTTTTCGCCGATCTTGCCTGTTTAAGCATAGGGCAGCAGCGCACAAACGGGATTGGGGGGAAATCATAAAATAAACCTAAAATAAGCATTCTAACTAAAATTAATATTCTGTCATGCAAGTCAATGGCAGGCAGAAGACAACCTGGCCAGTGAGTAATGGTTGCTAAGGGGGAGGCTAAGTGTGGGACATGTAACTATGCATTAGTTGGCAATCCTATGCAAATATGGGAAAGGTTAGTGAATCCCATATATTCCTAGGGTGTGAGGCAGGTCCCAAAAGTGTAAGAGTAGAAATAGCTGGGTGTAAGACTAGGATATAGATGACATCATGGGGGGAGTGTCAGGCATACTGTAAGTGGAATGGAGTCCTGTGCCTCGGGACTGCTTCTAGCTTAGCACAGCTAAGCTAGAGGTGTGTCCAAACTGCCTAGCACTCCTTACAAAGTGTAAGCAGGTGTGTGCGCCATGCACTGGGTTTCACAGGAAGAAATAGGAAGTTAAACCAGGAAATAGCAGCTCTGTACACATATGAGCACTCTGTCTGTGTGGTGCACACACAGGCTTAAACAGGGAGGCAATGGGAAGGGAAAACAGCAGTAGGAAGGTAATCAAGGAGATCTAGCTGAGCTGCCAGGTGAAATGCATCAGAATCAGCTTATTACACAGGCAGCAGACCAGCCCAGCCCACAATACCACTATAAACCAAGCGAACCCCCCTCGTTTTTCCACACTCTGCACCACCAGTGTATACAAGCAGGGACATTTTAATAACAAACCAACAAAATGAGAAGGGCTGCAGCAGGCAACATAGAACACAATGTGCAAGAGGCTGAGGGTGGTGAGGATGTCAATGCTGCCCAACAACACACAGTGAGGAGACAGAGAAGAGTGTACTAACCCAGGGTAACCTACCAGGGGCTACATAAGCTGGAGATAGTGGAGCGCTATAGAGTGGAGAGAGACCTCCTACAGCAAATCGATGAGCTGTGCAGGCCACACCTGTCACACCACACTAGCCGAGGGGAACCCATCCCAGTGGATACCAAGGTATGTGTAGGTCTAGGTAAACTAGCCACAGGTACCTCCCAAACTACAACTGGGGATAACATGGGCATCTCGCAGGCATCAGCATCCAGAGTATTCCACTAATTCCTGGAAGCCATGTCAGCACATGCCAGTGAGCACGTATATTTCTTCAACACACGTGAGGTGTTGACCCGCAATATGCGTCTCTTCCACCAAATAGCTAACTACCCTGGGGTAATGGGTGCTACAGACTGCATGCATAAGCATCAAAGCACCACCCAGTGAGCAGGGTAGGGCCTACATCAACCACAGGGACATCGCCTCCATCAACTGCCAGGTCATATGTGATTCCCAGGGCATTATACTGAATGTGTGTGCTGGCTGCCCTGGAAGCTATGACGATTCACACATGTGACAACTGATGCAGCTGTACCACAGATTTGCCGATGTGGACATCCCCTACGGTCACCTGGTGGGGGATGCTGGGTACCGACTGGAGCTGTGGCTGATGACACCCATCAGAAACGCACACACACCTGAACAACAACGCCATAATGAGGCACATGCACAGGTCAGACATATAATAGAGCATGTGTTTGGGATGCTCAGGTCACGGTTCCAGTGTCTGGACACATCTGGTGGAGCCCTGCAGTATTCACCAGCTACATGTACCCAAATTGTTATGGTATGTGCTATGCTACACAATATAATCCTGTGGAAACAGTGGCAGCAGGAACAGCATGGAGCAGGGCCACACAGCCCCCTAACAATGCCAAGGTCTGTACAGGCACAGAGTGACTCAGAGGAGGAACAACCTGAGCCTGCCCCAGTAGGCAGAAGGGGGCGTGCCCAGTATGCCCTGGCCTTGGTAAAGAGGCAACGCATAGCATATGCACTGACACAGTAGGGGCCCAGGGTATGACACCTCTCTCTGACTCACACAGACAGTAAAAAGGATGCCAGACATGACACTACCTATGCCCAACAATGTATAGGGAGTGTACTATGTGCATCCGACATAGGCAGCCCTCCAGCACCCACCTCAAGTCCGGCACACCCTCAAAGTAAGTCAGTCAACCTACCAATTTCCAAATGGAGTAGATTGTGTTTTTACCTGTAGCCATGGTATGGATGTGAACATGCAAGGGAATTGGGTGGCCGGATGTCGAGGCAGCAGACAATAGACACCCATAGTGGCATCATGAGATCTGTAACACATACTGGAGTCACCATAGTAGCCAGTACTACACAGGGTGACAAAACCCACTGCAGGAAATGGCCTGAGTGACATGGGTGTCCATAAGAGCCACACATGCCAGTCAGGAAGGATCACATACCCAACAACAGTCTCAGTCAGCAGGACAGGTGAAGACTAACACAATCAAATGCTGTACTATGGCCTCTGAATGTGCCCTATGGGTAACCCCTCCCCCAGGCCTACACAGGCAGACCGCAGCAGGCCAGGCAGTCAGATGTAAGTTGTGAAGGCTAGGAAGTCAGAAACTAATATGTAGGTAAACAAAGCTAGGATCTGTAGTACACTGGTAAGCCTCTAGACAGCAGGATAGGTAAGACTACAGACTGAAATAGAGTATCTGACATACTACTGCAGTCCAAGCAAATGTGTACTTGTGTCAGGTGCGCCCCCCCCCATACAATGTGCATTTAGAGTAACAGTCAGGTGTGCCCCCCACTCCTGTGTAGAACAGTAGAAACAGTTAGGTGTCCCCCCTGCTAAGCAGAAATGTAACAACAGTCAATGGCAAATGACCAATGGATACCCTGCAGACTCAGCATGCTACCTGTTGATGTACAACACAAAGGTCAGCATCGCAGTACAAACTACCTGGACGTGATCCACACATGCAGCACAGATGGCCATACTGGGCATGCTCGCACACTTAGAGGAATGAAGGCAATGTCAATCAGCAACATACTGAGATATCATACTGGGCATGCTCACACACTTAAACACATGAAGGCCATGTCTGCAAACACCAGTGGACCAGCCATATCTGGATGTTGCAGTTCTCAGTGCGGACACATCAGTATGCACAACTCCTGCCTTGCACACACAGTGGCTATAATACAGACAAATATGTAAGGACAACACACTATAATAAGCCACAGGTACACGGGCATAGATGTGTGGAAGAGGGTGACCATGACAAGGAGCCATGCAGGCCTGTCCCAACCAGCACGCAGCCAAAGGGCCCCCAAAACATGAGGTGCGGATGTAACCCACTGCGGATACAAGCCACCAGTACCTGTCAGCATGACAGACTATGTGATGCATGTGCCAGCTGTGCAACAAGACTGTACAAGGAAGTAGCCATCTAGTAGCTGTATACATGCACCTATGACATATGACCTCGTGTGTGCCCGCATGTGGCATGTCAACCCCTACATAAATGGGGTATGGCCCATGCACACACTGCCCTCCGCATAGCAGTAGTATTACAAGCCTGCTGAGGTCATCCAATGTGAATTACACCTTTGGGAGAGCTATAGCTCGGTAATATGCATGGTTCATCCCATAACTGCGTACTGCTGTAGTGACAGAGTAGTTAGGTAGTAGTACTAACCCCAGACCTGTCACTTGTGTGAGTGTGTGTTTGTGTTAGTGCCTGTCTGTCTCTGAATGTGTAGAGGGAAATTCTTGTTAGGCTACTCACACTCTATACAATACATATATTCAACTTTGGCAAGGCTGCTGATGTCACTCAGCTAGAAGTACACCTCTGGGAAAATAATAGCCCAGTAATCGCCGTAGTGTGTTCTTTAACTGTGTACTGCTGTAGTGTGATAAACTAGTTAGGTAAGTGTTCGAACCCCAGACCTGGCAACTATGTGTGAATCTGTGTGTGTGTGTGTGTGTGTCTAACTGAATAGAGAGCAATGCTTTTTAGGCTACTCACACCATACAATGCAAGTACTCTAGTTTGGCAAGGTTGCTAATGTCACTCACCTAGTAATACACCTCTGGGAAAATGATAGCCCAGTAATTGCCGTAGCATGTTCTGTAACTGAGTACTGCTGTAGTGTGATATACTGATTAGGTAGGTGTTCGAACCCCAGACCTGGCAACTGTGTGAGTCTGATTGTCTGACTGAGTACAGAGCAATGCTTTTTAGGCTGCTCAGACTCCGTACAATACAAGTACTCTACTTTGGCAAGGCTGCTGATGTCACTCACCTAGTAATACTCCTCTGGAAAAATGATAGCCCAGTAATTACCATAGTGCATTCTGTAACTGTGTACTGCTGTAGTGTGATATACTAATTAGGTAGGTGGTTGAACCCCAGACCTGGCAACTTTATGTGTGAGTGTGTGTGTGTGTGTGTGTGTGTGTGTGTGTGTGTGTGTGTGTGTGTGTGTGTGTGTGGCTTAAGTAGAGAACAATGCTTTTTAGGCTACTCACACTCTGTACAATACAAGTACTCTACTTTGGCAAGGCTGCTGATGTCACTCACCTAGTAATGCACCTCTGGGAAAGTGATAGCCCAGTAATCATCGTACCACATCCTGCAACTGCGTACTGCTGTAGTGTGATTTTGAATGGTGGTAGTGTTCCATCTCCATCCATGCCAGTTCTGGGTGTTTTGCTTGTGTTTCAGTGTCTGAGTATGGAGCAATGCATTATAGTGACCAAAGCCATAGATGATGGTAAGGTGGTTCACACAGCCTATCTTGACCTCACCAAGGCTTTCGACATCAACCCCCATTCTGGAATTATAGCTAAACTCACCAAACTAGGTATATATCCCTACATCACAAGATGGGTTGCCAACTGACTCACTGACAGAACCCACACTTTAAAAGTTGCAGACTCCAAATCTGACCTCAAACCAGTGACAAGTGGAGTACCACAGGGTTCAGTCTTGGGACCTCTCCTGTTTGGTATCTACATCTCTCAAGTACAGGCTAACACAGATGGACTCTGGCTAATGAAGTTCACAGATGACTGCAAACTAGGAGCCATAGACAAGTCCCCAAATGATGTGGACATCCTACAGAAGGGCCTCACTGGGACAGATGCCTGGTGTCAGAGCCATCGCCTTAAGCTCAATGCCAAAAAGTGCAGTGTCATCCCCTTTGGTAAAAACTCTGTACCCATGAACTACCACATAGGCAGCAATCTACTCAACAACGAATGTGTGATAAGAGACCTTGGGACCCAGGTGGACAGTAGTCTCTCCTTTGATAGTCACATCACCACAGTAGTCTGAAAGTCCTTCTACATGGCACACCTTATCATAAAAGGGTTCTCATCCAGGAAAAAAGAGGTCATTGTTCCTCGCTACTCAAGACTCATTAGACCCATTATAGAGTACAACGTCCCTTTTGTAATGTACCTCACAAGACATCTGCAGCAGCTGGAAAGGCCACAGAAGTACCTCACAAAGAGGATTACTGGCCTCAAACAAATACCCTACACTGACCGTCTCAAAAAACTCCAGCTTTACTCCGTCACATATTGCCTACTCTAAGGTGATCTCTGCCTAACATATAAAGCTATGTCAAACCCAGAGCTGTTGGACATGCTACACCTAAAGAAATCCCAATCCCTCCAAGCTACATGCTCTAGGGACTGAAACCCTGTCACCACAATAAACAGGACATGCTGGAAGGATAGATTCCTGTCCCAGAGACTTCCCATACACTGGAACAGGCTACCCATCTATGTCAAGCAAAGTTCTTCATTAGCACTCTTCAAGAAAAATCTTGACGAGTGGATGGGAAATAAGAAATACACCCCGGGGATCACTTCTGTGTCTCTGCTTGACAGTTGCACAGGAAAATAACTTTCTTTGGTGGCATAAGCCAGGGAACCTTGTTGGCTAGGCTTACGTAGGCTCTTGGACCAATAACCTAGCACCTACCTTTTAACCTATGAACCTATAAACCTATAGGCTACTCACTCACAGTACATTACAAATGCCCTACTTTGGTAGTCCTGCTGATGTCATGAACTGTGAAATACACCTTTGGGAAAGATGTACTTCAGTAATGTCCATGGCATGTACTATAACTGGGTAGTGCTGTAGTGTAGTAAACTAGTTAGGTAGGGGTTCTACTCCCAGACATGACAGGTATGTGTGTGGTTGTAACTTGTATCTTGTGTAGAGGTGGTTGTGAGTGTGTGACACCAGTGGGCAATGTGTAGGGGGTTTTGCTAATTTCATTTATGGTGGCCCTACTATATCTCAATGTCAACCATACAGGGATAACAGATGTAAATAGCTGAGAGGCTGGGGTGCAAAGCCATACCCATAGATGTGACATCAGGCCAGCCAATCACAGTTAGCAACCCCACTGTGCCTTCAGATGTGACTTACAACGGACACACCATGCCTAACAACATGCCCTGTATGGACAGATGACATTGACATCAGGAAATGCTGTTAGCATGCTATCAATGTAGGTGCAGGGTAAATCTGGTGACTAGTACCAGTCCCTGCCACAGGTGGGCAAGACTGAAACATCTGATGATAAGCTGTGTTCAAGGTATGGGCCAGACACCCCAGGTACACTTCCACATGTCACTGTACATGCATGTGGGAGGTGTGCACATCCTAGACACCATACATGTAATGGACTAGGGAACACATACATGGCAAGTGATGCACAGCATTGGCCACACACAGTAGTCACACAGGTGACTGGATGAAGGATGCAATACCCACCTGTGTGGGCAAATGCAGAAGCTACAGACCTGTGCCACAAAGCAGCCCACTGTCATGTGGCCTGATGCCAAGGTATACCCATCACCTACCCTTGTATAGCCTGCTGGCACTGTTGGCCACCACACACCCATGCAGACATGCACCCATGCATGTCTGAATTGACACCCTGTGTGTTTGTGTGTGTGTTGTATGGTGCATATGTCCACATCCACATGCACTACTCACCCCAGGGCACAGTGAAGCATGCTGCCTGATGTCTGACACCCACTCATACTCACTGACCATACGACCTCCGTATGACCTGTGTGGTGCATGTGTTCCCTGCACATTGATGTGTTGTGACAATCCCACTAGTGACGAGTTGCACTCCTGACCCTGCCAAGTGTGTTAATGTGTGTGCATGCCTGTGTGAGTGTGCCTGTGCTGACTCTGACACCTGTTCATGCAGACAAGCATGTGTATGTCACCTACTTAATATCTACTGTAACCCTGTTGTGGATGTCACTCACCATCACATATATGTTCTGAGTGCTCTCCACCAGATCACCCATGTGGCGCATCCAATAACAGCATCGAACTGTGATAGCACTACATAGCTGTTGGGGGTCCGATACCCTGTGCTGGTAGGTGTGTGACACAAGCATGCATCAGTTTTACCCTCCCAACCCTCCCTGACATGTATTCACCTCTGTCTGCTCCCCCACTCCGTCTCTGGTGGGTGTGGAGGCCCACACCTGCATTGCTTAGGCAGCAGCATATGTAGTTTAAGTGATTCTCATAATCAGCTGATGGCCTCTGCATGAATTGAAGCCCTTCCTTAGCCGTTTGCATGTGGAACAGGTGTGGTAACATTCCCATAGCCAATTGCATGGAAATGCACTCCAGTACCTGGGAACATCCTGGTGGTGTTGGCCCTTGTCTGTCACTTTGAGCAGGAGCTAGAACTGTTGTTTGGTAAACAGCATTTCAGATAGGTTGATGATTTACCTCTAACAACATACACTGTGTAAAGAGGGCAACAAACAGGATGGGGATGTGCCTGATGTGACTACAGACTGTAAGTCCTGCTATACTGCATATGGAGTAATGTTGGATTAACAGTGTTTGTCTGGATATGCCTGTCATACATGTCACAATACCTGCCATGTCAGTTCCATGTATATCAGGAATCCCCATCTGTAGGGTCATCTGCAGACAGGGCAGTATTGTGCCTTTGGTTTCATGTGTTAGCCACGATGCATCTATCTGTGGAATGCGAAAGATAGTGTGAGGATTGCAGTCTGTTGATGGTGAAGGCCATGACAGTTACTGACTACATATCCCTCATTGGACAAATGTTGCAACAAACCTCGTTACAATGGTAGATTAATGAGGGTATCACAGCAATATGTCTATACTGGCCCTGTGTATGCGCTGTCAGCCACACCTCTGTCAACCTTTGTACATATGTCATGCATGAAGTGGTGCATATGTGCTGTACACCGTAAATAGTGTCATCATATGTGATAACAAGCCAGTGATATAGCAGAGTGCTACACATGTCATGTACAGTAGGGGTTACATTTAATGCCATAACCTGGACATTCTGTGAATGTTTTTACAGTACTGAGGTCTGTGTAGTGATGGTGAATGTCGGCAGTGTGTGTATTGTTAATATGTACTATGGCCTGTGTACAGACTGTGGTAGATGTCATTGTTCTAGCTCCCCTTCTATCTGATGTTACATGTTGCCCCACTGTATGGTACCATTTTACCTTACATGTTTGTAGGGCCATACACACACATGTCCCATACCACAGACAGCCATCATACCAGACTGTGTAGCAGCCCACTATATGTAGGGTCATTCTGTAAGTTGCACATATGAGAATGTGTAGGACAGATAGTCCATATATTGTACTATTATGCTAGAGTACCATATGTGGCTGTGGCTGTGTTCACATTGGTTGTGGTTATGCACTGTCACACAGGTGTAGCCTACCCTGTGCTGTGACATGGCTGTCGAGCCTGCTATATATGCAGGTACTGTACCATGATAACCTTAGGATGTCTGTCAGTAGCCAATGGCACACATGTTATGAGCAGATGACACCTTCCACACTCACACCATGTCTGTGACAACAATCCCAATGACGGTAGCAAATGTCTATTAATGTACCAGCTATACATACCAGATATCCCCTTGCACTACAACATTGGGACTATAGGGACTAGGGTAAGGCTACACTCCATGTCCAGGACATATGGTGGGACTATATGGACATGTACTTATCCAGATAGCCATAGATATATCTGAGTACATGTGTAGTACTTCCAATTACCACTGTCATGGCAACCACCCACTGTGAATCCCTACATCATGTGGGCGTATTCCCTGTACATTCCCTGTGTGATGGATATCCTTCCTGTGTGTGGCCATCAATGTTACAGACAGCAAGTAGCAATACCTCTTATAGGAGAACCTGTATACTCAGGGCAGCCACACATATGTAGGAGGATCATGACATACAGACAGATTGTGAGTAGAGTGATGTAATGCTTTGCATAGTACTGATGTTACAGGGTGTGTTTGTGTGTACATACTAGTTTACCTTGGACTGTAGTCTGTCTGCATAGCTCACTACTGTGGGCCTATCCTCTAGGTGGACAGAGGTGTGCCTGTCATGTGCTGTCTGTCCACCGCACAGGTTCTGTGTCAGATATTACACTGGCAGTGTGTGTGTTGCGTGCTAGCAGTACATGGCTATATCCATTTGTGTCCCTGATGTCTTATTCCTGCATAAGGGTATGTTGCAACACATCCTGTAACACCAGCATGTTCCAGGGTCCATAGTGTCAATATTTTGAGTATGGCCCTGTGTTCCTGCCTTTGTCCTCCACATATATATCAGGCTTTGTCCTGCTGTGATATTGTTAGGGGTTGTTAGGTAATGGCCTATCATTCATTACTGCTAGCATTCCTACTATCATCCCAGTCATAACGTGGACTCCCACAACATTTGTTGGTCAGGGTCCATACATGTGACAGATACATTGACATTACCACAAGTAATGAATATTCCCCTAGGGCTTCACTACAGTGTGTAATTGGAGGCTGCTGAACTACATCTGATATTGTTGATTGTTACGTATTGTGCAGGCAAATCCTTTGTCTACTGTTGTATGAATTGAAGGGCTTGGCCTGGACGGGTCTATATCAGATCATCGAAATGGCTAATTATTGAATGCCGTAACGTCGAACTGCAAAACCCGAACCCTAACAATATTGAAACCTCAAAACAGCTAAATTTTTTCCAGGGAAAAAATTTGCTGTTATGAGAAACACACACACACCACAAGCACACTAAAAAGCAGCAATCCACACAGATACATTTAAAAGTTACATGTAACCGTACACTACACTGCGCATACACTACTATCTATCCACTTACCTTAACCCAGACCCTAACCCTAAGGTCCATCACTATCGCACACTCACCTCACCCACGACCTAACCCTAACTCACTTAACCCGCCCCAACCTCAAATTCTCACTATCACGCACTCACCTCACCCGCGCTCTAACCCTAACTCACTTAAGCCGCCCCTAACATCAAATCCTCACTATCACACACGCACCTCACCCGCGCCCTAACCCTAACTCACTTAACCTGCCCCTAACCCCAAATTCTGTCACAATCGCATATTTACCTGACCCGCACCCTAACCCTAACTCACCCATCCCATGCCCTAACTCGAACGTTCGCACAATCACACTCTTACCTTAGCCAACCTGTAACTTTCCACCACATTACTGAAAACAGCAAAGCCACAACAATGGCCAACCAAATTCTTTCCCTAGGAAAGAATTAGGTTTTGTGCAGCTTCGCTGTTTTCAACGTTCGCAATATTGGGTTCGATATTAGATCATTCGAAATTCTGCTGTTTCGATGATCTAATATAGACCCGGCCTGGACACCATAGTATGTTAAATATCTGCACTGTCTGCATCTACTGTTTTGTGTGGGCCTTGCATCCATCACTGGTTATATACCTCAACAGCTATATGCTGTCAATAATGGCATACATTATTGTATGGTACACAAATAAAGGTTGTCTTTGTATACATACCTGTGTGTTGTGTCATGTCCTTTGAATTGTGAGTAGGTATATGTGCAAAATATGTATCCCCTTTGTAGGGCTGGTTGCCACACCACACATGTCACAGGTACTAGTTACAGGACTTGTGGCTGGGGATATGCATTGCACCCAGTATGTCCATACTACTTCTACATATGTGTGGCTACTAATACCCTTTATCTTTGTATATGTATGTACCCATATATCACATATATCTTATATATATAGTTATATATATACCTGCACATGATTGTCAAAGTATGGATATGTGTGCATATCTGTACCGTTGTAATGTGTACCCCTTCAACATAGTACATTATCTACAGTACAATGGCCTATCTGCATGATATGTTACAGATATGGCCCTGACATGCACAGGTGACTTGGATTACTGCTGAGCATTGTAGCTGTGTTGTGGTGGGTCCTGCCATCAAGTACTCATATGCTGGATATTGGACTGCACAGCATATTCGTTAGGGCTGGAGGGGTTACATAGTAATTACCAGGTGCCCTCATTTGTGCCCCCAACCCCATTAACTGTGCTCATGGTCTGTTATGTACAGGGCCAGGAGTCCGTTCCCATGTGGAAATCATATACACATGTCTATCTGTGTATATATATATATATATATATATATATATATATATATATATATATATATATATATATATATCTGCATACATATATATGTGAAACCCCCATATGTAGAGGGATAGAACTGGACATTGATATAGCTCTAGCTATGTATATGTATTCATATATATATATGTGTATGTATGTAGCTATATATATATATATATATATATATATATATATATATATATAGATATATACACTGAACATATTAATCTATCTATATACGATTGCTGTTATATGGTTATTTGTGAGTTATACATGCACATATATATACCTATAGCTGTCTATCTGTCTACATTTACAGATGTATATCTGTCCATATGTCCATGCATATTCGGCCTATATGTGTGGTTTGTACCTCATTCTCTTGGCAATTGACATGGATGACCTTAGGACTGAGGTCAGTCATTCGTGCCAACACGTACATGTTTCAGACATATCATCTCCTTCAATATATGTATTCTACTACATATAACTGTGTAACTCGCAATGTTTTAAGTATATTAGAGCAAGCTATGACAGATATCCCTATATGTACCCACATTATGGTGCACTATGTCCAGGATACATGCATTAAGAGGTTGTGTGGTGTGTTATTACTACATTTCCTGTGCTGTTGACTGATTGTGCTGGATGATATGTATGTGAAATGAGTGGTTATGTACATCTGCCATGGTTTTCTGGTAAATCACGTAGTGTATGATGTGCAGGGCCCCAGGTGTGGGCCTTGTATATCTTGTTTCAGGGCAGAACACCGGCTGTCAGATACAGAGTGAGTTAGGGACATTTGAGCGGTTGTACGCGGGTGTGCGCGAATTTGCACAGAACTAAGGAATGCTAACCTGTGCTTGTGTTTCCTTACACTCAGCTAGCATCTGCTTAGCTCAATCTATGTAGGCAATGCTTACCACTGCGCAAATACAAGTACACACACTTACACCCGCTTATCCATGTGTACTACTGCTGTTATGCACTTACACATGCTTACTAGTGCCTTAGTCATTATGACACTTCACATGTGCATTTCAGGCAGTACTGCTGTGCAAATATAAATGTTATTTAGTAGGTTATATATTAACATATGGATTTCACATGGAAAATAGCATGTGCTGCAGTAGGACTCAACCCGGGAATGCGTGTGCGTTAGGCAGATGCTCTGGCCACTACACTATTGCTGTTCTGCTTCATTTGCATATGTCTACCATAATGACATACCCATATTCCCTTCCTCGGCCCCCGAGCTCCACGTACACAGTATCCATCCATTCCCCAGTTGCTAGCCCTGCCATACCACACCTCCACACATTTCCCTCTCTGCACATCTCGGTACACCTCCAGTATACTGTCCCCACTCAAGCGTCTGCACGCTCTTCATCCGTTTAGTCCACGTACATATCAGCCTTCCCTTGATCCTCCTCCGATACTGCTGGTGACATCGATGTGACCCACAACTGTTGGTTCATCCCTCCAGGGATGGACCTGTTGTTGTGTCAAGAGTATACCTAGCTGGTCTACAGTGTTTCTCCCACTGGTAGCATCCTGCCAGGGTATTGTGTAGCAGCAGTTTGCTCACACACCTGGCCAGCCTCATCTCCCGGTTCCACAGAACCAATGCCCCAGGTGTGACATACTGTGCATGAAGCATGCTCACACACCCCCACGGTGTGCACCATATATCATTATTCCCTTCGGTATTATGCAGGACTACTGTTCTCACAGTATGATTGGACAGGCATTGTTCTGTGCTGCACATAGACTGCTCATAATACTGTGGTTGAGCAATGGACATGTGTTCTTGTAATAATCTACACACATATACATTTCCTATACTGTTGGATGAATGTGCTGGATGATATGTTTGTGATCACAGCAGCTGAATGTGTATCCGCCATTGCTAAGTGGAACTCATGTCAACTATAGTGTGCAGGGTTGGGGTTTGCAACCTGGCAGTGCTGATTATTTTGTTAATGGCCACAACAACAGCTGCTGGCTACAGAGTGACTAAGGCACTGTAGAACATTTGTAGGCAGCCTCTACATTGCTTCACCAGTGTGGGAATCGCATACCGGCGGCCAAACAGGCTTACACCCACTTGCTCCTGCATACACACACGCAACATCGTGCATTTCTTTCGCATTTGTCAACTGGGACAATCGGACTTTATGCTTGTCCATTGTCAGCGGTGGCCTGGGGTGTAGAGCTCCACATTGACCCTAGCTACTTATAGCAATTAATACTGGGGTGTCCATATTCATGGAGGGTAACAAACATAACATAGCTACGTCCCCCATTCTTCAT